>NW_026000093.1:17534240-17551160 GCF_001458135.2 Marmota marmota marmota
GGGGGAGGGGGCGGCTCTGCCTCTCAGCAGGCCGCTGCTCCTCTTCTGCCGATGGGTCACAGGCCCGCCTACCTTGCAGGAGTGATTGGAAGCTCTGTCCCGCCATGGGCCACTGGGCCTTTTCTGCCGGTGGTCACCGTTCCGCCTACCTGGCAGGCGCGGGGGGTAGGGGGCGGCTCTGCCCCTCAGCAGGCCGCTGGGCCTGCTCTGTGGATGGTCACAGTTCCCTCTACCTTGCAGGCGCAGGGGGAGGGGGCGGCTCTATCTTTAATATTTCTTAATGCATAGTGGTATTTGACCACAGATGTTAAGCCTTACTTCTTTTTATTTCCAGTGGGGTATTAACTAATGATTAACTTTTCCTATTCATTATTCAAAATGTTCACATTAAGCTACTTAAGCACCAACCACTAAATTCCACAGCACCATAAATTCAGTACCAGTTTTTCTTTGTCTCCTCAATCAGTTCAGCCCTTTCAATATTGAAGTACTTGTCATAACTAGTAAATAATCTGGTGACATATAAAAGGGTTGCCCCAAAATACAGTGTCAGCATAAGCAAGAAGAACCCAGGTCCTCATAGAGATCTTTTTCCTAGGTTTGGGAATAGTCTGAGGAGAGCAACTTGACCTAACTTGTCTATTCTGGAGCAAACAAGATCAAGTCCCAACTGTTCAAGGACCCCAAGATCCCCAGCTCCACTTCTGGGATCTGTCAATATTAGAGTTTCCAACCTAGTAGCCATGAGCAGACTGGTTCCCTGGTGAGCAGAGGTTGTAGCTCCAGGATTTCGGCTATACAAGGTTGATTGAAGAGTAGGGACAGGATGCAACAATCAACATTGAAGAGCTAAACAAGAAACTAGGAACTAAGGTGGTAGGTGATGGGGTTCTGATCCAGACTCAGGCCAGGAGCCTGGGAGGATGCCACTACAGTAGATCCCTTATGCCTTATCTGCACTAGCATTTTCTGAGGCTTAGTTACTCACGGTCTGCAACATTTCAAACTCTAGATTACATCATCATGAGAAGAAGAAGGGTGAGTACAGTACAATATTATATTTTGAAAGAGATTGAGCATATTCCCATAACTTTGGTTGCAGTATGTTATAATTGTTCTATTTTATTATTAGCTATTTGTTCATCTCTTACTGTGACTAACTCATAAATTAAGCTTTATCATAGGTTTGTATAGGGAAAATATAGTATATATGAGGTCTGTACTACCTAAGGTTTTTAGGTGTCCACTGGGAATCTTGAAACATATCCCTTGCAGATAAGGAAGTTCATCTGTACTTTAAAGCAAGTCAACAGGAGGACAGGTGTGCTGAGACTGGGCCAGCGTGAATAAAAGGCATGGGTCTCAGTATAGGCTCATGAAGGCTGAGAATTGATCCAGGCTTGAAGACAGGCCAAGGAAGATAGAGCAGGGAAACAAAGCAAGGTCTTTCAAAGCTCATCTTTGGACTTTGCTTTTGTCTTTCATTCTACCTTTCCAAAAGGTGACAAGCAGACTGAACATGATGGCCTCCTTGCTCACTTTGCTATTCTTTTTTTCTTTAAACAGTAAAACTATTCCCCTCTTAGCAGTACTATGGCTGAATCATGAAGTGGCTGGTCATGTAGCATCTCAGGGCCCACCGAGCACCTTCTTTCTGTTATGTCAAGTGCTATCAGTAAACCACATAACATGAGTGTTCAAAGAGCTAAAATCTGTTCATGGGGATGAAACCTGCAAAATAATAGTAGAGTCATCCCTCAGTATCCAGAGGAGATTGGTTCCAGGACCCTCACAGATATCAAAATCCACACATGCCCAATCCTTTATATAAAATTGTATTTGCATATAACCTATGTACATCCTCCCATATATTTCAAATCATCTCTAGATTACTTATAATACCCCATACAATAAAAATGCTATGTAAATATTTGTTATACTATATGGTTGAGGGAAACATGACAAGAAAACAAAGTTTGTACAGGTCCAGGATAGATGCAATATTTTAAATTATTTTCAGTCCATGTTTGATTGAATCTGTGGTCATGGATGGTTCACATACAATACAGTACAGTGCAGATCAGTTTGTATAATCTTCCATGTCACAACTTAACTTGGGAATTTGGTCATGTGTATTCCAGTAAGAGTCCCATCACTATTCCAAGAATATTGGTCCAAGGGAAAAAAATATTTTACTGTTCAGACTATGCATGGATAAGGCATTGGTAATTGTATTACAAGCTTAGAGCTGTAGTCTCCAAAAACTATTAGATCCATTGTCAGGGACACATCTGGTACAATAGAAAGTCTCTCCATTAACTGAGATTAAGATAGCTACATTACTTTCCCAGGGCAGACACAAATGATCACAAACTAGAGGGCTTAAAACAACAGAAATGTGTTCTTTGGTAGGTCTGGAGACTACAAATTCAGGATCAGATATCAGCAGGGATGGTTCATTCTGGAGAACCCTGAGAGAACAACTCTCCCATGCCTCTCTCCTGTCTATGGTGGTTGCTGGAAATGCTTGGGATACCACACTTACAGGATCACGACTCCAATCTCTGCCCTTGTCTTCACATAGCCTTCTCCGCTTCACACAGCCTTTCCTTCCTGTCTTTCCCTCCTCTTATGAAGGTACTTGTCAATAGAGTTAAATTCACCCTAAATCCAAGATGATTTCATCATGAGATTCTTAAATGCATCTGCAAAGACCCTACTTCCAAATAAAGCCACATTCATACACATTGAAGATTAGAACTGAGACGTATCTTTTCGGAGACCACTCCTCGCCTAGTATAATTTCCTAGTCCCTTTATCTCTACCATATTTCCCCTCACAAAAGAAAGGAAAGAAATCTAAAAGAAAATGTTAGAAAAAAGGGAATTTATTTGCTAAAATCTAGGCATTTGGGAAGACAAAATTGTTGGACTCAAGAATAAGAGGATCTTTGCAACTAAAATCTTGGCCCCCGAAAGCTATTCTGGAAAATGCCAGATCTTAGTAGCATCTGTCACTTGCCTTAGAAAGCTGTGATATGTGATTGTTTTTCAAGAGACACTATTGTGGTGGGACTGGCTAGGGTAGAAGAATCTTGAACCTTCCAGACTAGGTTTTGTTTGGAGGTGCCTATCTGATGAAGGAGAGTATTTATTATATGCAGCCCCAACATTTGGAGGGAGGAGAGTAAGAAAAACATTGGAAGACAATGTAAGGGTCTCTAAAAAGTTAGTAAAGTAGAAATTGAGGGATGAAAAATCAAAATGGATAGCAGATTCAAAAATTGGCTTGGTTAGTGAAGAAGAGAATTTGGAAGGACTGGCAGATGGGAAGATATTTTCCCAGAATAAAATAAATGGAATATCTGTGTTAGATGTTCATAAACTTGACCTCAAGATGTGCCCTGAATGCTATTTGGTTTACTTTGCAGGGACATCCAGAAGGAAGGAAAGGAGGAAGAGAAGTCCAGTCTGTCTCATCAGGACTCAGCCACCTTTGAGAGAAGCTGAAGTTTAAGATGAAGAAAGAATGAGATGAAATCAGGATTTATGATACTTACTTTCCACTTTGTCACCTATTTGCTTATATTAAAAACAGCATTGAGCTCAACATTCCAACTTGATATTTTTCGGTGTTACTTAATATCTGCTCTGCAACAGGTGATGAAAAACAAGTCTGAATAGCACTTTGTTCTGATTCCTGCCTCCTCTTCTTTGCTGTGACAGTAGCTTCAAGTCTCTCTAAGATATAGACAAAAAAGATGACAACATCACATTCAAAGAAAGAAAAACCCTCAGAGGTCAGGGTGGAAGGTGGAGAAGTAAAGAAAAATAACTTGTCTTGTTATAATATTAGGGGGTAAGAGTGACAAAGGTGGAGATTGTGTTCTTGAAAATGTGTTTCAGTTCAGAATTATGACCTCACCACTGTGACAAGACCGACAGAGGTCTGCCCAGAAGCAAAAATATAGAGAGTTTTGTTTCTCCCTGTTAGTAACAGAAAGAGTAAGGAATTTTGAGCGATTTCATCCCTGTTCTGAGCCCCCACCCCAGGACTTTAATCTCTGCCTCAGAAATCTGAGAAGAGCATCATTTTCTGTAATGAAGAAGCATCTTATTGTGTAGGACTGGAGAGATCCTTAGACTAGAGTCAAAAAATAAAATAAGGTCAAAAGATAATGGATAATCTAAGGAACAGTGCAAACAATAAAAATCATTAAAGGTCAATTGATTGGAAGTGTCTGACAGCTGGACCCTACAGCCCTTAGCAGAAGAGCAGGGCTGCAGATACAAAGCACAGGGTCAGGGCAAACTCAAAATGACTGAGGACTGACTAATGGAGAAGTGTTTTCTGGGCTCAGACTGTCTCAATGCCAAGAACCTCAATGGACAAAAACAGTTCTTTGCACCACCACTTCACATTGCATTATCGATGATTCCTGGGATAAAGATTCTAATTTGGAGAAAGTCTATTATATTCATCAACTGAGATAAATGGAAAATCAAGAATATTTTCTCCATTGTCCCTTTCTTTATGGGGAGTATAGACTTCATAAGGATCCATGAGAACATGGCTACACGGGGCAAAATATAAAATAGTTTATAAACTTCTAGAGAACAGTTACTAAATCAATTGAATGGAAGAAAAATATGTGTAATTTTTAAAGGAAAACTCAGACATTTAAGCACAGTGGCTAATGCCTGTAAACCCAGCCACACTGGAAGCTGAGGCAGGAAGTTTGCAAGTTCAAGGTCAACCTGGTCAATTTAGAAAAATCTGTTGCAAAATATATAAAGAACTGGAGATGCAGCTAAGTGATAAAACACCCTTATTTTCCATCCCCAATACAAATGTGTGGATGTGTGTGCTGTGTGCGTGTTTAATTTTTTATTTGGTCTAGAAGTTCTTTTTATGGAAGGTGAGAGGTATATTTGATATGCAGAGAACTTCTTTGCATCTGAATTTGACCCACATTAGCCTCATTACTCATGGAGCATCCCAAGGATATGAAACTTCCTCCTTTACTCTTTGGAATAAACCCAAACTTGTTTCACTTAAAAAAAAAAAAATCTGTTTTAGTCAGCTTTCTTGGTGTTGTGACCAAAAGACCTGGTAAGAACAACTTTAGAGGAGAATGGTTTATTTGGGGTTCACAGTTTCAGAGGTCTCAGTCCACAGACAGCTAACTCCATTGTTCTAGACCTGAGGTGAGGCAGAACATCCTGGCAGAAGGGTGTGGTAAAGGAGAGCAACTCAGGACATGACAACCACACACCAGGGACAAAATTCATACCCACAGGCACACTCGTGGTGACTTACCACCCCCAGCCACACCCTGCGTGCCTACATTTACCACTCATCTAATGCATTCAAGTAGATTAATGCACTGGTTCATTTTAGGCTCTTATAACCCAATCATTTCACTCTACATTTTCTTGCATTATCTCATCCATGAGCTTTTGTGTGACACCTCATATCTAAACCATAACATTCTCTTACTCACTAGTATTATCTTTTAATATTCTTTCCTTGATGGAGTCTTGGATTAGCTAGTTTAACCAGCAATAGACTAACTCACCTTGGCTAACACTAGAAAAAGGAAGAAATCCTTACTTCATCTTATATATATGTGTGTGCAAGTGTGGTTATATGTTTGGCACACTAGAATAATTAAGGAAGCTGAAGCCATTGCTAAAACTCAATAAAATAAAAATACCCATATAATTGCCCCACAACCTGGATATTAACATAAGTTAGGAAAAAGTTTAATAAAAATGCTGTTAGTTTTGTCTCACTATAAGTTATTTTTACTTGGTTTTCAGAGATTGTAGGAAGTTATTAATACTATTTTTGCTGCATATGTGATTTTATCATTGAATAATATAAAAAGGAGAAGGGAAAGGAATTGGGGAGATTATCATGGGATAAGTGGTCAGTGCCTGTTCCTCAGCTTTTCATCCCTGTGATCAAAATACTTAACATGAACAACAGATTTATTTTGCCTCATGATTTCAGAGGTCTCAGTCTATGATCAGCCATCTCAATTGCTCTGGGCCTGAAGCAGAAGCAGAATATTTGGTAAAAGTGCTTGTTAGAGGAAGAATGCTCAGTTCATGGCAGCAGGAAGAGGATGGAGTAAAGATCAGGGCACACCCCAAGTGACTTATTTCTTTCACCTAGTTCCAGTACCCAGTGGTCCATTCAGCCCTCAGTGGATTAATCCACTAACAAGGTTAGAGCCCTCATGATCCAATCACTTCCCAAAGCCCTACAACATCAGAATCTGATGCCTAAACAACATCAGAATTTCTGTAACAACCCAGATCCAAACGATAATGCTAAACAGAATGAAGATAGTTAATTATTGTTCATTTGATTGTAAGATATACATTTAAATTCCCCTAAAATTATTATTTTTTAGTATGATAAATCAGATTTCCCAAATTGTGATGTTATTAAAAGTATATATTTTTTACTTTAGTTCATAAGTTTTAAGGAACGATTTATTTATGAACAAATTATGGTTGTATGTTAGAGGACAAAAATGGGAATTAAAATACCTTCATAAAAAAAACATACATTTAAGTATGCATGGTAGATGTCATATGACTTATTTAGAATCTTGACACAAGGCCTCAGCTGCTCTGCTGGAAAACACAACTATTCTTTGCCTGACCTCTAGTGTTCACAGCAAGGAAGTGTGGATCTGAAAATACTAAAAGAAAAACCTAGCAGTTTGACAAAATGGCAGTTTGGTTCATTCAAAACAAGGGAAAAAAAAGTGTTCTAAATTTAAACAATTCACCTTCAGTAAATCAAATAAAACAGAAACATCAATCTAGAAGAAACTTAGGTATTTTCAAATTCAGCCTCCACTTTTGATCAGAGGGAAACCTGAGGAAAATTAGTTTCAGGGTCAGGGAGCACCAATCATCCGATGGCTTCAGTGGCTTCAAGTCATTTCTACAAGAGTTTGAGTATTCAAATGTTTCCACCACTATATGAGCACCATCCTGAGAGCACCACCATCAGTCCATCATAGCCAAATCCAACATGACTACCTGCTGAGAGCAAGAAACTGGTGCGCCTTCCTCCCTGAGGCTGTGAGGACCAATAGATATGTTAGTTAGCTTTCCATCACTGCAAAGTAATAACCTCAGATAATCAACTTAAAAAGAGGAAAGGATTATTTTGACTTCCAATTTTAGAGGTTAAGGTCCATGGTTGGTTGGCACCACTGTTTTGGGGTACATCATGGCTGGAGCACAGGGCAGAGGAAGCTGATCACCTTACATAACAGCTGGAAAGTCAAGAGAAATACAGGATGGGGTCAGAGTTCAATTTCTCCTTCCAGTGCACACCTCCAGTGACCTAACTTCCTACAACAAGGCCCCGCCCTCCCCCATAGTACCATGGGCTGGTGACTAAGCCTTCTACACATGGAGCTGGGGAAGACAATTCAGATCCAAACAATAGCAGATATAACTCAACAGTGTGCAAGATGGGGACACAGGCACAGAATTCCGTCTTCCTTGGTCCAGCCCTAAACCACACTTTTCTGTTTTCCTCATGGTGAACTGAAACAATTGCTCACCACAGTTTATGTGGTTTTCCATCTTGAGATAGAGCAGCTCACAATTCAGACAATTTAGTTTCTGTCACCCTTTTCTCTGCTTATGGATAACCTCTTATTATGAGAAGCACTCTGAGTTTGCACATGGCATGTTACATTACATGGAATTATCAACCACTGGGTTATGTCTTTCTCTATGGTGTCAAGAAGAGAATGCAGCCAGGTGCACTGATACATGCCTGTAATCCCAGCAGCTTGGGAGGCTGTCAGGAGGATCCCAAGTTCAAAGCCAGCCTCCCAATGGCAAGACACTTAGCAACTCAGTGACAACCTGTCTCTAATTAAAATACAAAAATAGGGCTGGGGATGTGGCTCAGTGGTTGTGTTGTTCCCCTGAGTTCAATCCACAGTACAAAAAAAAAAAAAAAGAGAGAGAGAGAGAGAGAGAGAGAGAGAGAGAGAGAGAGAAAGCAAAAATGGATTTCACTGCTTTTGCTTATCTTTTTTTGGAATGTGTGTTACCTTTTATCCCAAAAAGACAAGTAGAATCTATTACTTTTAATTTCTTTGCCTCTTTATACATCATACCATTCTCCATTTAATTCCCCAAATCTAAATTCTTAAAACATTCTTTACTGGAGGTTTTATTCTCTTCACTGAATAACAAACTTGGTCAATTTAGTTGTTTTCCCAAAAGTGTTTGTCTACTTTTAGATCTTCAAATAACTCAACTTTGTTTCTAAATTAATAAAAGCATTTGTCCTAATTAATTTCTCTAATTCTAAGCCAGAGAATTGTCCCTGATGTATTAGGGACAATCTTATCTAAGATATTCGAGATAAGACATGACCTTTCAGAGTAATGATTTATCAGATGTCTACATATCTAGAGTCCCAATTAGTCTCAATTTGTTCATTAGGAAATATTGATAAAGGGTTCAAAGAAGGTCATGCTTGGAGATGAGATAATCATTAAACTCTGTGCTCTCGTGCTTCTGTCAATTAAACTGAATATTTTGAATTCAAAAACTCTTTAGAGATAATGGGAATAGCTTTTAACAAAACTTTACAAATATTTTTCAGGATATATGTAGATTCATTTATTTAGAAGTTGTTTTGTGTTTAGAAGTCTGCCAGGATCAAAAGAAGTAGATACATACTAATAGTAATCATTTCAAAGAGTAGATTTACTTCTCAAACCATGAACCTTGGTGGAATCTGGCACCTCTGTCATCATCTCAGAAAAGCTGTCACCCTTCCTGCCCATCCCTGTGGGCTTCCTGATCCCAGTCTGCTCTCCAAGCTCATAAGCCAGCCCCTGTCCCCATCAGTTTTATGAGATCATGTAATAGTATTCTGATAAATCCCTCTTTTTGCTAAGAGGTGATTTCTGTTAATAGCATCTAACTCCACTTGATTTTTTTCCAGTACTGGGGATTGAACCTTGGAGCACTTTTCCACTGAGCTACATCTCCAGACCTTTTTATTTTGAGACAGGGTTTGGCTAAATTTCTGAAGTTCTCGCTAATTTGCAGAGACTGGCCCCGAGCTTGCAAACCTCCTGCTCAGTCTCCCAGGTCTCTAGGATTACACTTGTGGGCCACCCTACAAGGCAGAAACTATTTCTAAAAAGTTGCAGACAACACATTGTCAAGGAAATGGGGGTGGGTGAAACTAGTTATCTGTCTAAAATATGGCAAAAGGAGGTTAAACTGCCAATAATAAGAAGAGATGGAAAAATCCAGAACTTCATAAGGTTTCTGCAAAAGTTAATTTATCATCTTTGAACACCACAAATCAATTCTTTTCAGGATAAAGCTTAAGATGGCTACATCACTGCTGACAAGAAAATATAAAGAATTCAATGAACTCAGGTTCTCAGAAGTCAAGTAGCAGGCACTTAAGTGGGGAAAAAAAAAAAGTAGATATGGTTATCCCAGGTAGTCACAGGTCTGAGCACAGTGATATTATACTAGTGATGGTTAATTGAGTAGTGGCATCCGGGAGCAACAAGGTAACTAGCCTGATAAGGTCCTGCTTTGTTTATATGGCCAGAATAAAACAGATCTGGAGATCAGAAGCCTCTTTTCAGTGACCACAATAGAGAACTATAGTCCTCCATCTTAATGAGCTCATAAACAAAGAGATCCTTGAATAAAAAGGAGACGGGATCCTCTTCAGGAAGAACTCCACAGTTCATGGGCCTGGACTCATTTTCCAGGACCAACACCAACATGTGTACAACAAACACCTTCCATACAGTTATGACGCTGCTCCAACAGCATTGCTTCTAAGAACTTGGCTTTACAGTGAAGGAAATAAGTCATGGGCCAATTCCCATGGCATTCAAATGTATTCTTTTTTTTTTTTAATTTTTATTGTTGGTTGTTCAAAGCATTACATAGTTCTTGATATATCATATTTCACACTTTGATTCAAGTGGGTTATGAACTCCCATTTTTACCCCGTATACAGATTGCAGAATCACATCAGTTACACATCCATTGATTTACATATTGCCATACTAGTGTCTGCTTGTATTCTGCTGCCTTTCCTATCCTCTATATCCCCCTCCCCTCCCCTCCCCTCCCCTCTTCTCTCTCTACCCCCTCTACTGTCATTCATTTCTCCCCCTTGTATTATTTTTCCCTTTCCCCTCACTTCCTCTTGTATGTACTTTTGTATAACCCTGAGGGTCTCCTTCCATTTCCATGCAATTTCCCATGTATTCTTATTATCCAGAAGTACCTGTCTTTATAAAATATTGGAGTGATCTACCAAATCTTCAGTTATAGCACGAGATGCAATTTTAAATGTTAGGATCCCTCCTGTAGGAAAATTGTCTGAATGGTGAATATGAAGTGACCATATAATGTTTTCTCCTGTACCCCAAATGCCCAGGTCCAGAGCCCAGAGGGAAAGTGGAGCCCACGCAGTACTCATGATTTCATCTAATCATTCATTCACAAAATGTTTTCCTCCCAACCCAGAGGCTCAGGGATTTGCTGATTCAGAGATTATAGTACTTATTCTGTTTATCTATTTCTGCATGGATAATCTCTCTCAACACTTAATGACTCTTAAAAAGTCAAGACATTTTCATGAGAAAATTTCTTTTTCTCATGAATATGCAATTTGGGTAGGTCTTGCCAAGAACAGTGCCCACTGAAGGTACTCAAAGGCCAAGGGCAGGGATGGTCTGAAGGCTCTCTTAGGCTTCTAAAATCTCTACTGGAAAGAGTCACGCAGTTGGGAACTGAAACAGCTGGGACCTTGGAGCATCTCTATCTCTATGTGGTCTCCCCACAAATTCACTTCTGCATGATGGCACCAGGATAGCTGGGCCTCTTGTGTATCAGCTCAGAGCTCCCAAACACATGTCATAAGGAAGAACAAGGTTCAGATGGAAGCTGGTTTGCCTTTTGTAACCTAGCCTTAGAAGTCACACAGTATCACTTTCTTGGAGTCAAAACCCATTCAGATTCAAGGGAAGGGAACATAGACCCCCAGTTCTGGCTAAGAGGATCAAAGACACAAAATAAAAGCAGCATTTAACAGGGAGCACAGCAATGTCACCATTTCTGAAAATCTACTCTGCAAATATACCCAATAGAGGCAGACTTCTACCAGAGGCACCACAAGATTCCACTTGGACTGACACCTGAGCATTTTATGTTCCTCAGACCACTGAAAAACAAGCATGAGAGGGGTCAGCAACTGACTTGAATAAAACTCAAACATCAAGGAGAAATGGAGTAGCTTTTGTGCATTGGGAGCAGGAAGAATGTGAAGGGAACCCAAGGACCCTGGGGATGTGTCATTGCACTACCACAATCAATGATATAATTGAATGAGAGACACTGGCAGTCCTACAAAACATAATCAGCATGAGCCCAGACACCTTGGAATGAAAGTTCGAATCACTGCACCATGGGGGGAAAAGCTTCGTGAGACACAGACTAAAGACAAACAGACCATTGAAGAGCCTCCAAAAAATTGTTGAAATAAGGATTATACTTCTGCTCATGCGGTTTCTATTTTATTGTATGTCACAAGTATGTTTTTTGTTTTTTAAATAACACATGTTTTCTTTCCTCCACTTTCCAATACTAATATATTGCAGAAAGCTGACTTTTTAAATTTGGCCACGATTTCAGATCATTTCTTGGGATTACGCAGACCTGCCTGTAGGACCCAACTAGTCTTTTCATCACCTGCTATTAGTTGTGTGAGAAATAGTCTCACTTTGTTAGGAGGAAGAAGATTTTTTGTTTTTTGGTTTTTTTTTTTTTTGAAGTATAAATACATAAAGATGGTGTGTGTAGATGTTGGATGGCAAATGTGAGACCCATAGTAGCCACTGGTCAGTTTCTGGTATCTAGTACCCCATCACCCAGTTCCGCCATCATTCTTTCTTGTAACTCATAATTTCACAAGGAATCTTTTATTTTTAAATTTTGTGCAGATCAGCAAAGAAAATCTTCTAACATGTGTTTTTGGATATTTTAAAGGTTTTCTTCTTTTATTTTTATTTTTTCCCTTTTATTAATGTATATGTTAGTCAGTTTTCCATCACTATAACAAATGCCTGAGATAATCAACTTATAGAGAAAATTTCATCTTGCTTATGGTTTCAGAAGTTCCAGATCAATTGGCCCTGTTGCTTTGGGCCTCTGGCGAGACAGCACATTATGGCAGAAAAACATGGTGACGAAAAAGTGCTCACCTCCTGGTGGGGACACGAAAGAAAGCAGAAAAGGAAGGTACTTGAGTCCCATTTCCCTGTACCGGCAAATGGACATATCTTGAAGTGTTGACCTTGTCTCTGCCTTCTCTCTTCTTCCAATCATTTCTCCTAATCAGATTAACTCTTATAATGTTATAAGTAGAGGCTTTCACATCTTTCTGCTTTCTTATGGGTTAGTCTAAGTGGATTACTCCAAAGTACCAATCCATCTGTCTCTACTTTTGACCCTACTACTATAGAGTATAAATGGATGATCATTCTGTGATTTTTATTTTTATTTAATCATTTAAAACTTCATTTTAAAGTGCCTTATCAGAAAGAAACATACTTTATTATGTTATCTTTGTTTATAAAACAATCAAGTCAAACAAGATAGGTAGTAGGAGAACCAATTCACTATCAAAAATATAACAGCAAGTATTTGGGTAGGTGTCAAGCCAATCACATCTAAGCCTGAGAAGCATTATGGCATCAACTACCCACTTTTATTATATTTGTGTGGTCAATGGAAGAAAAAAAGATGGCCTACACTATAATATCCATAGTACTATCTTTGTATTGTAGATTTAGAATGAAAATTATATTTTTCTCACATTTTTCTATGTAATAAACATAAACCACAATGAAAGCAAATGTTATTTCATATGAAAGTCAATTATTGTAAGTAGTGCAACAATCCCCACAATACAAAGAAAATAATTATCCTATACCTACATACATGACAGGAAGAAGAAATAGAGATATATATTTCTGACAGATGGACAGAAACAGAAAGGTAGGAAATGTGGACAAATTTACATAAACACATAAAATGTTAAGAAGAAGAATGACTTTCTGATCTAGTTGAGGCTTTAGGTAATTCGTAATGCATTTGTTTGTTTATTTGTTAAAAGACTTTTATTGCTCATTCAACGCATGGTATGATATGTAATGCTGATAGAGGAATTCTGCTTAAAATGTGTCATAATTATGGTGCAGAAAAATTTATTCTTAGCCTTCTCTGAGCAATCAATCAGCATTGTCAACTTGGATATAAAAGACTTTTATTGCTAGTAATGAAATCATGAATGTGTCTGTAATATAAAGATTATGGGGGAACTTTGTATATTTATTCCATGATTTTCCACCATCAATTTCAAGTTTCCATATTTTGATGTATGGTTATTTCTCCTCCAAAATATTTGCATTTTATAAAAAATATTTTAAATTTAATTAAAACTACTCTTAGAGAAAAACCCCAATTTATTTCACCTTCAAACAACAATAAAATAAGTTCTAAAAGGAGTTCAAATTGTGAGAGTACTTAGAGTCTTATTCTAAAAAGATGGCTTCTATAAAAATGGAAAGGGACTTTTCAGGCCAATCAAGAGACATGAGGCAATGTCACAGAAGCCACATTTATCAAATGCAGTGGCTTCTAATGCCATGAGGTTCCTGCCACCAAGCAGATGCCTATTCTCAGTACCTATATCAGAAAGATCAGGGGAAAAACAGATCTGTTCCTCAGTTTTGTCACTCCTCCCAAACTAAGCAACATACTTTGTGAAATCTGTCTTTCTTATTAACTTTGTCATGATATAACTTACATTTAATAAAATGGACCCATTTTAAGACTGCAATTCAAAGAGTTCTTTAAATGTTTATAGCAATGAATCACTAGTACAAAGGAGGCATAGAACATTCCAGTACCTTTTCAGTCAATGCCTTTCCAACCCAAACTGCAGGCAAATATCAAATGGTTTAGATTTAGTGTCACATTAGAATTTAAGCACTGGATGAGAAATAAATAATTATGTAAGGCCAGATCAATGAAGGATAGTGGAAACTGATTACCACTTACCTAAGAAACCAAAACTGATGTCCTACCTAAAATGACCCTTATAATTATATTTATCAAAATACGTTCTATAACAGAGCTATGAACAGTGCTACTCAAAGTGCCAGACCACAAAACATTTGTTACCACTGCATTTCAGAATGCTCATAGGACTTGCAAGTGGGGGCTTAGAGACCTTTCTAGCAGCTTGATATTCTGTATTACAAAACTTCATGACTGCTTTTCTTTGAACTTCAAGGCATTATACAAAAACATTAATCTGAAACAGGGTGTAAATAAAAATAAAATAAATACCTGGCACTTTACCACAGATGATCAGAAGAATGCTATCTGTGTGCATTCTTCACCAGCTCCTACCCCTAATAATTTGGTTATCCTCCTTCTGTTCTTTAATGACTTTTAAAAGATAATGTACCATTTTAGAGATGGATCCATGTGCTGCTGAGAAGTAAGTTATTGATTGTATTATTGAATTCTATAGTTTCTTTGTCCAAAAAAAAAAAAAGATAATGTACTGAGTCTAGAGCAGAAATAGTATATCAAGATTTTTTGCAATATAAAAGAGAAACAAATCCCAATGCCTCATTTAGATTTAAACCAAAGCAAGTGTCCAAGCAGGACAAAGCATCCGTCAGAAAAAAGTTTGAGGATATCATTGCTGCTAATTAGTTGACTTGAGCTAATGGTGCAAGTGGCCATTAGTATGACTAATGGTAATGGATCTTGTGACCAGTGACTTGGAGAAAATGTTCCAGATGCTCCCATTCTAAAAAAGTTTTAGAAGTGGTAATAATGGTGTATTCTTTAAAAAATTAACAATAAACAGATCATTGAAGTAAAGTTAATATGTAAGTATATTCTTTAACAATACTAATAAATTATTTTTAATATTTCTAATAAGCTCTGTCCTATAAAATAATTTACTAATACTAGTATTGATGAACACACAGCACTTACTATATGTCAGATGCTATTCAAGATGTTTGGCAGGTATTATTTAGTCTATCCTACATACCAGTTCTACCAGGTAGCAACATCACCCCCATTTCAAGATGAAGAAACTGACAAAAACGAAGTCGAACAACTCGCCCAAGATCGCATAGCTAGTTAGTAGTCACATTTGGTTTTAAACGCAGGTGATACAGTTGCCATGTCTTCGTGCCTCACTTTGATGTGTGTCGTCTGCTGCTGAAAAACTTCACTTTTAGTACAGAAGCCATTAAATGGAAAAGGTGGAAAATAAAAAGGTACATCTATACTCTATCCAGGGCATTTTCCAATGAATTTATCATATCAGTTATTAAGTTAAAATATCAAGCATTTACTTCATTTTCTTCCCTAGGATATTTTTTCAGTGGTATTTGCTAATTGTTCTAGGATTATATAATGTCATAGCAATCAATCAACTGGAAACCAAAAGAAAAAAACAATCTCCAGCCAGTTGGTGTTTTAAATAAGGTTAAACATCTATTTGTTTTTGTTAGTCAAAAATCATCTCTTTGAGTGCTAGTAAGGCATAGTTTACTTTGATAATGGCATAAGGCTCTGATCAGACTGCTCATATTTTGCCTTATTTCAGATGGGGCTGGTGCCAGTCCTCTGATTACATTGCTGCCTATTTTACAGTCTCTCTGGCTCTAAGCACTCCACAGTCTATACATTTGAATGGCATCCTCTTTTGTGTTCTGCAAGATTAATATAAAACAACTCTAAATTTTCATTCACATTTCAGAAATTCTTTATTTTTTTTTAAATTAGGCAAATTTTAAGGGGTTAGAGAACTCAAAGGTTATCAGGATATTTCCACTAAAATAGGACTGATTAATTCTTCAGTGCATCTAAATTAAATGTTTAGCTTCCTGCCATTGGATATATGCAAATATTTAGTTTTCATTTACTTTACTTAAAAATACTATTCAAGCATATCAGTACCAAAGAAAGTATATATTCATACTGTTCATAATGGCAAATTCTTCCCTTTTTGATTCCTAATTCTCCAAAAGGTAAAGCAGTCATTTGAGAAAAAAAAAAAAAGTATGGAACCTTACATGACATTTTTCTTAGGTTGATATACAAGCTAATGGGTGAGTTTTTTCTTTCTTTTTTTTTTTTTTACATTTATAATGGAAATAAAACAGTTGCAAATTTTAAATTAGAAAAAAAAGGTTAAAAAAAGAAAAGATGATTTGAAATGCCCATTGATTTCATTTGAAGAATATCATTAGATGTGCACCAAATACAATAATAAAAGTGATTATTATTTTCCACACAGAGATTTTGAATTTAAAGATGGCAAAACATTAAATGCAAATTTCAAAACATTTCTGTCTGAAGACATGATACCTGTTCTTGACAAAGGCATCAGGGGAATTTTTGTATGCATGTTAGTGACAAGCTAGTCCTATAAACATCTTCTCGCCATGACAGTTAAGATTTCCAACTATGGGGGAGAAGATGGCCGCTGCGTACGGGGGTTGCTGAAGTGCTGAGCGTGGTGCTCAAAGCAGCGGCTATAATAGAGATTTCCCACAGTCTCTTAGAGCTTTCACCGTTAATCTGTAGCGGACCACTTTGCCAAGGAGTAGGAAGAACAAAGAAATCAAAAAAGAGACGCTTGGATGCTCAGAGCCGCGGGCGCTTTGCTCCCATCTGCTTCCTCTTTCGCTTCGCTCCGGGCAGAGAAGCTGAATGTGTAATCAGCAGTGGATTGTAAGTACCCGAGGCAAAGAAAGCTCAGTGCGCCCCGCCTTCTTTTTTTTTTTTT
>NW_026000093.1:17555555-17597255 GCF_001458135.2 Marmota marmota marmota
AAAAAAAAAAAAAAAAAAAAAAAAAAAAAAAAAAAAAAAAAACTGGAAAGCATGGACCAGGCACAGCAGGGAAAAGTCAGTTAATAGAAGCACTATGCAAGGGAACCCAGAGGCTGGACATACTAGGCACACCCCTGTAAACCAGCTCCCAAAAATATAATCAAAACCAAAAGGAACCCAAGTCTAAAGAATTAATGGAGAAGATAAGAAGGTTTTTTCACTAAGCAAATACTATCAGTAAAAATATAGAAATTACTTTTTAGACAGCCAAAAGAAAACTCTAGATTTGAAACATATAATAACTAGCATGATAAAGTCACAAGGAGGGTCTCAGCTGATTTAAGTTGGCAAAAGAAGAAAATCAGGTGAACTTGAAGACAGAACCAGTCCAAAGAAGAGAAAGAAGAATGAAAAAAAAAATTAACAAAGTCCTTAGACACATGTGGATACAATGTAGTCAAACTTCCAAAATTCAAAGAAGCAAAAACAAAAATTGAAAGAAACAAGATACAAATAACTCATTGTATACAAAAGATTCCCCAACAAGGTTAATATCTAACTTATAATCACAAACAACTGGATACCAATGGTAGGACATGATCAGAGTGTTGAGAGATGATGAACAGGAATGCAGAAATCTATATTCAACAGAGCTATCCTTCAAAAGAAAAAAAACTTAAATACCTCTAAATAAACAAAAACAGAATTTGTTATCAGCAAATCTGGCCAATAAAAAAATTTTGGGTCTCTCATTTTTCCAGATAAATTTAATGAATTTTCCAGATGATTTCTGCAGATTAAAATCATATAACACTAAAAAATCTACTCAAATTCACATGAACAAATAGATAATACCAGTAAGTATACCTTCATAGGTAAAAATAAAAGACAAAATAAGTGTATTTTTGCATCTATCTGTAAAAGATAACTGCCTACAGCAATAACTGGACAAATGTGTCCATGGACTTAAAGTGTATAAGGATATAACTTATATGAGGAAAATAGCAAAATAGAAGAGCTAATGGAGCTATATTGGAATAACGTTTTTTGAGGTTAGAGCTGCCATGATCCAATCACCTTTCCAAAGGCCCCACCTCTGAGCCCTGCTGTATAGAGACCACACCTTCAATACATGAGCCTGTGGGGGACACTTCAGACACAAATTATAATATATATTATTAAAATTAAGCTGTACTATTCAGAACTAGATTTTCTAAAGTTAACAAACTAATTGTCATACTTGGGGCTAAAAAAAATAACAAAGTTATATAAAACAAAATGTAATAAAATGGTACACTGGAATCTACTTAATACAAAAGGTACAGTAGTGGAGGAATGGAAGATTCAAAAAGACAAAAGACATTTGAAACCATTGAAAATACAAAAGATGAATTCTACCTTACTTATCATTAATCACATTAAGGCAAGAGGGTTAAACCCACCAATCAAAAGGCAGAGACTGGAAGTAGAGATATGTTTTAATATGTGCTATCTTTATAAGAGGCACAATTCAGATCCAAAAGCATAAACAGTTTGAAAGCAAAAGCATGGAAGTGATTTACTATCTAAACTGTACTTAAAAGAAAGCTAGGGTAGTCATAATCATATTAGTCAAAAAAATGAATATAAAAATTTTTACTAGGGATGAAAGAGGATATTTATGATAATAAAACAGTAAATATCTACTAAGAATTTATAACATTCATAAACATATTAACAAAATAAAGATATAATAAAAGAGGAAATATGTGTAAAACTTATCTCTTGAAAAGATTTAGTTTCCAGAATATACAAAAAACTTTTATAACTCAATATAAGGTAATTGTGATTTTGTGGGTTAGTCTCTTTGTCCTCTATTCTGTACCATTGCTATACCAGTCTGTTTGGGTGCCAATATGATGCTGTTTTTTGTTACTGTTGCTCTGTAGTATGGCTTAAGATCTGGTATGGTGATGCCACCTGCTTCACTCTTCTTGCTAAGGAATGTTTTAGCTATTCTGGGTCTCTTATTTTTCCAGATGAATTTCATGATTGCTTTTTCTATTTCTAGGAGGAATGCCATTGGGATTTTGATTGAATTGCATTAAATCTGTATAGTGCTTTTGGTAGTATGGTCATTTTGATAATATTAATCCTGCCTATCCAAGAGCAAGGTAGATCTTTCCATCTTCTAAGATTTTCTTTGACTTCTTTCTTTAGTGTCCTGTAATTATCATTATATAGATCTTTCACCTCTTTCATTAAGTTGATTCCCAAGTATTTTTTTTTTAGGCTATTATAAATGGGGTAGTTTTCTTCATTTCCCTTTCTGAGGATTTGTCACTGATATATAGAAATGCCTTTGATTTATGGGGGTTGATTTTTATATCTTGCTACTTTGCTGAATTCATTTACTAGTTCTAGAAGTTTTCTGGTGGAACTTTTAGAGTCTTCTAAGTATAGAATCATATCATCACCAAAAAGTGCCAATTTGAGTTCTTCTTTTCCTATGTATATCCCTTTAATTTCTTTCATTGGTCTAATTGCTCTGGCCAGTGTTTTGAGAACTATGTTACATAGAAGTGGTGAAAGAGGGCATCCCTGTCTTGTTCCAGTTTTTAGAGAGATGCCTTCAATTTTTCTCCATTTAGAGTGATATTGGCCTGGGGCTTAGCATAGATAGCCTTTTGAGATATGTTCCTGTTATCCCTAGTTTTCCTAGTGTTTTGAACATAAAGGGGTGCTGTATTTTGTAAAATAAACTCAATAAGAGAACAAATACCCCAATAAAATGAGCATAGGATTTAAATAGATTTTTTTAAAATATGAAAATAAAGAAGACATATAAATCATCAGTCAGCATACAGAAATATACTCCTCATCATCAGTTGCTATAATTTGAATCCTGAATTGTCCCAAAGACTCATGCATTGAATGTTTGATTTCCAACTTATGGCACTATTGGGACGTGCGAAACCTTTAGGAGGCAGCATATAATGGAAGAAAGTTGGGTCATTGGGTCCTGCCCTTGAAAGGGATATTAGGACCCTAGCCATGTCTTGTCTCCTCTTTGCTTCCTGGGCACCTGTGAGGTAAATAGGCCTCCTCTGTCAGATGCTTCCATCATGACATATTATGCCACAATAGGCCCCAAAGGAACAAGGCAAAGTGACCCCAGAGACTGAAAGCTCTGAAACTGGGAACCATTAAAAAAAAAAAAAAAACTTTCCTCTTTTTTAGTTGATTATCTCATGTATTTTATTATGGTGATGGAAAGCTGACTTATACCTTCACATTAGGAAAACACAAATCGAAATCATAAGGAGAAATCATTATAATGACTAAAATCAACATGTATTAGGATGAATAAAATTAAAAAGATAAATAATAACAAATGTTAGAAAGGATGTACATATATCAGAACTCTTATGTATTTCTGGTAGGGATGTAAGAGTGATTCAGACATTTTGGAAAATAGTTTGTCAATTTTTCAATAAGTTATATGTAACATTACTATATAAGCCAGCAATTCCACTTTTGGTACATTCACAAAAGAATTCAAAACAGGTATTCAAACCAAAACTTGTACAAAAATGTTCACACAAGTGTGAAAACCAAAAGGTGGGGGGGGAGCCTAAATTTCTACCAACTGGTGAATTGGGTAAACAAAATGGAATATATTCATACAATGGAATATTATTCTGACATAAACTAGAATGAAATACCAATATATGCTGCAATGCAGATGTACCTTGAAAAGATCACACTAACTGAAAGAAATAATCACAAAAGGACACCCATTATATAATTATATTTATATGAAGTGTCCAGACTGGGAAAGGCCATAGAAATGAAAGTACTTTTATGGTTGCCAACTGTGAGTGAATGCTAAAAGATACAGTTTTTTTTTCTGGACTGATATTCTAATATTAAGTAGTAGAGATCATTGCACAACTCTATGAATATACCAAATCCCATAAATTTTGCATTTTAAATAAGTAAACTTTATAGTATGTACATTTTGTGTTAATAAATCTTTTATTTAAGATGTAGTACTCACAAACTTTTCTGATTCTTTAAAATCCTTGTATTCTTGGGAACTCATATATCTTTTTAGCCCCTTTGCTTAAATCCTTTTTCCAAATGAATAAATGATTCAGCATACAACATCTTCAAAGAAAGCATACTAACAATGCCCCTGAGGTAGAATGGGACACAAATCAAGGACAATCCACTGTGTTCTGTGTAGATGGGCTCTCATCTTAAGTCACCAAGAAAGAGCTCAAAATAGAGTTCACAAACTGAACAGGTGCTGGGCTAACATGCAAGAATCTTGACAATCATGTTTCCAGACACTGAAAGAGAGGTGTTACTTTATCTTCACCAACTTGAAAGACCTTCCTGAGCAGTCTCCATGGAAACCTCACAGTCACTTCCTGCTCCTAGTCTGTACACCTTGGAAGAGCATCCTCTTGGACCCAGGCTAATACTGTCCATGGGATGTTTTTCAGATTTAGTGAAAAATGCTTGAAATACAAATAAATTCGTTATTCCTCTTGTATAACAGGATGACAGCCTCAGCTCCAACCTCAGACTGAAACACTCATACCTGAGAAGAGCGCTTCCTTGGTCATCAACCAAAGCTCTTACAGCAACACTTAGGAATAATCATACAGGAAATTTGAGATGCTATTGTGGCCAAATCTATATCCTCTGCTTGAAAAACAAAAGATAGAGATTGTTTTATGTTCTATATTGAGAAGCCATAAAGGCCTTTTTATCCTTTCTACCACTCCTCCCTTAAATAAAATATATAGCCTGTCTAGTATCCACCCACATTGACCACAGACAAGTATAAATACATACATAAATCATCAGAGCCATAGGAAATCCCAATGCAAAAGAAAACAAAAACCAAAGACACAGCTACAACTTTCCCAGTAAAGTCACCTCTACTACACACACCATGACTTTGATATCCATTTTATAAACACTGTGAGAGATTGACTTTGTGCACTAAAGTAGAGTTATCATTTTCCAGCTTAGTTTAACTTCTAAATACATGTCATTATCAAAATGTAAAGGATTTCATTTACCCCAGCCAAAGAGCACTGTTTGTTAATTACAGGCTTAATTTTAAATTAGGTTCTGTTTCTTTACAGCAGCAAAGCAATCAGATGAGAATGGCATGCCTCTATTAAGCGTTTACGTTAAGACTGCCTAATTACACAGGATTCATTTGGGTAGGACTGGCAGATGTTCTGGAAGGCAGTGGAAATTGCAGTCGGGACTTGATAAGAGATGGACACCCACTTAGGATTGTCCTAACATCAGTGCAGGGGACCTGGTGCTCATATAGATCAAGACATGTGCTGGGTTCTTCTCAATAATTCCCTACCACAGATCACCTGAGCACCTGTAATGAAGGCATTTGTTCTCCATCTGCCTCAGAACATATTGCAAAGTTCCACAAAGGACGTCCAGAAAACTTTGAGCCTTTTTGCCATTAAACACTATGGAAACAGAAGGTTATTTATATTGTCATAATCAGAATTTTAATCTCACTTAAAAAGTAATAAACTCACTTAGATCTCCATTGTGCCAGCTGACAATACATTTTCTAGGACTTTTTACACAACATAAGGCTTGAGATTTGAGAAGTGATGAGATTCTGCTTGTTTTAAGCCCTGGTGTTTCATAGTTGAGTGGGTGGCACCCTGCCAGCCCTTTCTGCCTAATGAAGGAGTGGATAGAGCCAAGCTCTGTTTACTGTATTTCATCCCAAACTGACATACTTAAAGGGGTAATTGTAAGCCAGACAAGTGACAGATGGCATGTTTGCTCCAATCAGAGTGGCCCGGGCAGGTGGTTCTCGCCTCGTTGCCACACCCAGGAAATAATCTATGGCTCCACCTACACATGTGATTATTCTAGGGGTGCAGGCTCAGGACACAATTATTAAATAGACCTATTTGTCCTTAACTCCAAGTTTGGGGAATACCACAGATGATCCACATTGACCTACTACAGTTCTGAATCATCACTGGACATTTCCTTTCTCTGGGAGATAGCCCCAAGCATTAAAACTACTTCCACTAGAAGAGGATTCTGAAATGGACCTTTAAGTTAGCTCTGGACCCTGTTGGCTGCAGTCTGAGAGCAGTTGTGCTCACCCAGATAGAAACATGAGAGACACCTAGAAAGAAACATGCCTGTCTGTGCGCCTAGAGGACCTGTGCTCTGCAGACATCCATTTTGGTTGTAGACTCTGTAACAGCCCTGTGACTCAGTTTTAGGACTTCTCAGCCATGGTTCAGAGTGAGTACTGTATGCCCAGCAACCCACCTACAGATCCAATGGGGGCCCATGTAGGACTCTGGAACAAGCCAAACACATCTGGCAATAGCCCTCTCATCTGGGAACCCAAAAGTAGACTCTCAATCCAGCATTAGCTCTACTAACCAAGCTCCTGGAAATAGTCTAGTCCACCAGAGCCCAGATAGGATCCCAGTAACAGGCCCAACAACTGTATCCCTCAAGAAAGATTCAGAAGCAACCACATGATCTAGTTCCCACCCTGGTCCACCATGATCTCAGGAGCAATCCCATCTCATAGACTCAATAGGAGAAGGTCTTTACCTGCTAAAACAAGTCTGTAAAGACTGGAACAGGTGGTTGTGACTAGAAGTTTACAGACAGCAGTACAAAGGTTATACAGATAAAGAAGAATCAAATACACTATCACAAAGGAAACAACTAAAGCTCTGATAACCACCCCAAAGAAATGAAGGCCTAGGAGTTGCCTGAAAAATAATTTGAAATAATTATCTTAAAGAAGATCAATAAGATGCAAGAACATACATGTAGACTTAACAAATTAGGAAAACAATTCATGAACAAAATCAGAAATTTAGTAAAGAGAAATCATGAAAAGAACCAAGAAGAAATCCTGGATGTGAAGAGTTCTATAACAGAATGAAAAATTTAACAAAGAGCTTCCATGGCAAACTCAACGTTTTAGAAGAGAGAATTAGCAAATTCAAAGACAGGTCATTTGAATTTAGACAATTGAGGAAATTAAAAGGAAAAAAAAAGTTTACAAAACAAAGAAAGAGGAAAAAGTTTTTAGGATACCACAAGCACACAAGTATCTGAATATTTGGAGTTCCAGAAGTAGAGGAGAGAAAAGATACTAAAAAAGAATTATTTAAGAAAATTCTAGTTGAAAACTTCCCAAATACTGGGAGGGATATAAACATTAAAATTCATGATTTAGAATTGTGGGCAATAACTTTGGGATATAAGCCCAAAACACTGACAACAAAAATAAAAATAGACAAAGACGAGTCCATGGAGCTAAAAAGCTTCTGCATAGCAAAGAAAACAATCAATGGAGTGGAAAAAAACCTACAGAATGGGAGGAAATGTTTGCAAATTATTGATCTGACAACAGATTAATATCCAGAATATGTGAAGAACTAATCTAACTCAATAGCAAGGAGGAAAATGGCCTGATTAAAACAGGTTAAAGACCTGAACAGATGGTTCTCAAATGAAGACACACATAATCAAGAGGTATATTTTTAAACGCTCAACACTCAAATATATACTTTTTATTTTTCAATTAAAAAAAAAAAGTTATAGTAATTGAAAGAACGAACAAGGCTCATTGAAGGAGAAAATGCCCGTTTATTGAGGAACAGCTCTGCATATTTATAGAGCCTGGGGTGGTTTGACAGTTATGACAGTTTAATGGTTGAAGGGTTTGACAGTTGGCAATGGGGTGCTTTCTGATTGGTGGGTAAGGATCATGTGAGCCAGCAGGGCTAGTCTGATTGGTAGGCAAGGATCATGTGAACCAGCAGGGCTCACCATTGGACGGCTCTTCTTGGGGGATGGGGAAGTTAGTCTTTGGAGTCAGGGCGACTCCCAATAGTAATAGGGATTAAACCGGAGGTCTCTCGCATGCTAGCTAAGTAGTCTACCACTGAGCTATAGCCCCAGCCTGTTTCTTTGTTTGCTTATTTGTTTTTGTAGCACTGTGGATTGAATCCGTAGCTGTGCTGTACCCTTGAGTTATATCTTCAGCCCTTTTTTAACTTTTTAATTTGAGACAGGATCTCACCAAGTTGCAAACTTGTGATCCTCCTGCCTCTGCCTCCCAAGTCGCTGGGATACAGGCATGAACCATCATGCCTGGCTCAATTAAGCATATAGTTTTTACAAGAGCACTTCCCACTAGAATCTAGAACTTCCAGAACTAACTTGCCCTTTCTTTGAAGTCTGGCTATTCCTAAAAGAAAAAAAAAATAAACAATTTTTTGTCTGGAAGAATAAGAAATCATTCCTTATAGGCAAAGATCAGGAAATATCAGAGAATGTGATCCCGCTTCCCTTCCGAACCTCGCTACTATCTTTCTACTGTGTTCCTCCTAGCCTGATCTAACCTGTTGCCTTTCACCCCGTTCCTATCACATCTACATACTATACCTCTGAGTTTTTATTTCCTTGAAGATAATGAGAGGTTTTATTCACCAGCATAGCCCTATCATTTGGCACAATGCCAAGACTAAAATAGGTGCCAAATAAATGCTTATTGAATAAATTTTGAAGGGCCTATATTACATTAAGAACATAAGCAGACAAAATCAGGATTATGTAACAAAATGCATATCTCCAAAATAGGTAAATCAGGTTAAGAAGAAAAAAAAATCCATGTGTTGGTTTTTTACATGATGATCCCAATGAACCAGATCTCCCTTGTCCGAACTCCTCTGCCTGTATCACTGCTGTTCTTCCCAACAAAAGTTAATCATTGTCTCCATTCCCTGAAATCTGGACTGGCTAGTACATTTCTTTGACCAACAGACTGTGGGAAGTAAGACCAATTGCCAAACCTAGTCCTTCAGAGATGCTGCAGTTATGAGAAAAATAAAAGAAACAAAGACAAAAGACAGAAAAATATTCAGAAAGCGGGACCTGGTGGGCCTGTCAGCCAGATGGGTCTGACCTCTCACAAAGACTGAAATGATACCACTGGTTATCGGTGAGAAGTCCTGCTTCCCCACATGTTGAAGTGAGAACATTAGAGAAGCAGCCCAGGCAAGCATATAAAGCAGGGTTTATTTAAAAAGGGAGAAGGGGGCCATAGCTGGTATTCTGGTATCCCAAGAAGCAAGGTGTTCTGCCCTTTTTATATGTCCTAGGGTTCCTTTGCTCTCCTGCTTTCCGCCCTTATCTTTCTCCTTCTGGCATAAGTGACTAGGCCCAGGAATGCTAGGTGGGATGGCCAAAAGGTGGGAAACAGGTGGGCTGAAGGGGTAAGGGCTGGGTGGAGTAACCAAGGACACATTTACGACCTTGTAGCTCCCTGTAGGGAGGGGAAATTCCTGGGACAGGTTACCTTGGCAACAGGTTGGCACATGGGCAGGTTCTAGATAAGATCCCTCAGGGGAGGTCTCCAACTTCCCAGACTCACTCAAAATTGGCCTCCTAGACCCAACCTGACTCGATTTACCTATCTACACTTAAGCACAGAAGCTCAGAAGTGCACAGAAGTTTTTTTGCATATAAAATAAAGCTCCATGTGCTTTATTTTATATGCAAAAAACATCAAAAGGATTTATTGCAAGAAAAATAACTTCAAGGTAAACAAAAAGCAAAGTTAAGCAGGAACAGGCTATTTGGAGATTATCTACTTGCATGGTATCTTCTCTAACTCCAGACAGCTGGCATCTCCAGGCTATTGAGCATGCCCATATTTCTTCCACTCCAGGGCAGCAGGCATTTGAATTCCAAGCTATAGAACCATAAATTCCATACCAGGCATGGAATCTGCCCCACTAACAGTGGCCACCTACAAATAGGCATGTCTTTCAGCAATGTATCTCTCTCTCTCTTGGAAAGATTCCCAGAAGTGGCAGTGTCACTCACTATTCAAGGCTATGAAGTTCAAAGCAAAGATTCAGTTGCCACTCTGGATACAAATTATTTATTTTCTCTAGTGAAGACATCACCCAGAGCACTAGCAGGCTTGTCTTCCAATTCAAATTGAGGGGCATAATATGAAATCATGGTTCTGTGAGTATGAAGACCCATGAGGACAAAGGGAACATGTCAGACATTTTAAGGGCACAACTAGCTGGCGAATATCCCAACCAATTTGGGACTGAAAAAAAAAATAAGTGTCACTTTTAAATTCAAGCTGCTTGTGAGACTTAAATGGTTGGCTTTTTTCCCTCTTGCAATCTAATGATCTCATATGTACAAGTTTTCTTTACCTTGAATTAGATTAAAATAGTTATCAAAAAGTTAGTATCTTCCATTCTAAGTGAGGCCCCCTGCCAGAGGTCATGAAAAGAAAGGCCAAAACTGCTGACCCTAGAGGTTCTGGGATTGGGGAACTGTCCCCTAGCCAAAGAGATAGTGTCCTCCACACAGGCTCCCATGTCTCTTTTTTAATTTTTGTTCAGAGGAGAGTCTTGTCCTCCAAGGTAATAATGGGGGATGACCTAATCACAGTTAAGATAAAGTAGATGACTATTAATGTTCTGCATCCAACCTGGCCTGATTACCAACTTTGGAAATAAAAAAAAGGGTCTCTGAGGGAAACATAAATTACAGGACCACACCTTAAGAGACAGATTTTACAAAAAAAAAAAAAAAAAAAGTTAAAATGCCCTGTGCAGGAGGCTTTGGCCTCTCAAGCTCAAAACAGCCACTTCCCCTCCTTAGCTTCTACCAGATCTCTATCTCACCAAGGCTTGCATTGAAATGTTAATTGGGGAGGCCTGCAGGGCTTGCAGGGAACCAATTTGGGACTGAAGAAAAAATAAGTGTCACTTTTAAATTCAAGCTGCTTGTGAGACTTAAATGGTTGGCTTATTTCCCTCTTGCAATCTAATTATCTCATTATGTACAAGTTTTCTTTACCTTGAGAATCTTTACCCAAGGATTTCATGACTCTTTCTCATAGTTTTGATATCAGAATTCACTCTAATCTGGGTCAGTAACTGGCCTGTTTAAACTCAGATCTGATAAAGATATCTGATTAATTTACAAATTTAAAATGCTAACTGCTAAGTATAAAAACAAGTACTCTTAACTTCTTAAATTCCATATGGTAATATTTAAACATTATGTGTGTTTTTACAAATTGGTACATGGAAAAATGTTTAAGATTGCTTTGTGCTTCATTGAAAACAAGGTTACTGAGTTAAGATTCTATCAGGTGTAATTTATATGCAAAGAGTATAAGAGGTTTCAGCTGGGCTTCAATTAAAGTACCATAAAAACAAAATATTTCATCTTATTAAAGTGAAGTAATTTGTCTAAATTCAGAAATTTCAGTAGGGTTGTTTCAAAGTGTGAATTAAGAAAAGGATCAACAGTTAGGAAAGAGATATAAGAAGGTTCTAGGTATGGAAATATATTTTAATATGGAAAGTAGAAGGAAAAAGACATGTTTCTGGATAAGAAAGTCTTGTGTGGTAAAGTTGTAAAATATCAAAGTAAGTTTCAGAAGTTTGGTGAGGGTAAGTTGCAAAAACTTTGTGTAACTAAGTTAGATATACATAATTAACACAAAGTTATTTAAGTCTTTTTCCTAAGGTCAAATATTAATGTACTTATATAAGCCAGAGTCTAATCCTCTATGGGTTAAAATAATGAAGATTTCTTAAAACATTAATCTGCTTTTTATTTATCGAGATAATTTCTTGTGTCTGTCAAGTTTTATTCTTTAGAGCAACTGGTCTTAAAAGAATTAGGGTTTGTATAACTCTGGTTAAACAACAACTGCTATTTTAGAGTATTACATTACATTACAGATTCTGAATTTTTCTTTAAGGGCTAAATTTTGTCAATATAAAAACATCAGTGTAATTGTGGTGTTATTACTGTCCTGTTTATATACTAAATATATTCATATCTTCCAAGTATACAAGTCTTTATAAAATTTAGAAGAACATTTTACCAAGCTGGTGTGCTTCAAACTAAGGTTTAAAGTAAAGGTTTGAGATTATAAAAAGTATGTTTCTTAGTTCATAGCTATTAAACAGTCTCAATATGTTTTTACTCTTATTAATTTTATTTTGTATTTTTCTTGTCAACTTTAACTGTTATCTGTTAGTGCCTTACAAAGTACAACTTTCAATATATCAATCTTAGTTAATTTGAGATAAGGACATCATCTATAGACAGGATGTAAGGCCAACTGCCAGTACTAATACAATTAAATAGAAAGACTAAATGACTATAAAGTTATAGACATTAAAGTTAAAACAGTCCTCTTACTTTAAGAATGGTGAAACTGGCTTGCTGGATGTTTAAGACCAAAGCTTAGAGATTAAAGTTAAGGAATTAAAAGGGCCAGTAAAGAAAATAGCAAATATTTGGCTCTTGCTCTATGAGTCAGCTTGAACCCAGGGGACAAGGGAACTTCCCTAAGGGCTTTACAACTCTGGGCCACATGACCTCCTGATCAGGGGCATCCATGAGACTCTGGAGGACAGAAAGCCAACCAGTGCAGCTGCTGCAGAGAGGAGGGTCACTGGAGAAGGGAGACATCACTGATGTTTCCAAGGGAAGCCACATGGTCAAGGAGACCCTGACCCATCTGGCAGATGGCACTAAGGGAGCTAAGAGGCTACTCACAAGTTCCCAGGAGTGACCCCCTGAGGGAACTCAGCTGACTTTTAAAAATAGATGGGAACAAGGTCAATTTGACCAGCCTTCTCTTGAACACCTAGAAAAACAGTTATAACCAAAGTACAGCCAAACCTGTGCGTGTAAAAGAAAGAATAATAGTTCTTTTCATAGAATGTAAGAGGTACACTTTTGTGAGCTCCACAGCCCTGATGCTCTGCAAATTCTGAGGCATTTTTTTTTCCTCTGTGAGGCTCATATTTACCCCTACCTGTCAAAAATTAAACTGGCCTCTGTTCAGTCTTTCTTACTCCTCGAATTGATATTATACCTAACAATCCAAGTTTGCCTATCCCGATAACAGCACATTCCAGACACAAGAGAGTCTTTTGAGTTTATTCCCTTACACATAGGACTAGAGGTATATGCCAGTATTGACACAGGAGCAGCAGGTTTAAAAATTGTCAGTACAAGTTATTGACGATATTCAATAAGTCACTGATTCAGTACTGACATTACAAAATCAATTGGATTCCCTGGCATCTGTCATCCTGCAGAATCACCAGGGTCTAGATCTCCCTACTGCCAAACAAAGTGAACTCCATCTGTTCCTCGGGAAAGAATGTCGCTTCTAGGTCAGTCAATCAGGACTGGTAAAAGTTAAGGTTAAACATCTAAAGGTCCAGTTGGAACAGCAGAGATGAGAACTAGCCAACTCCTAAAACAGTGGACTTTCTGGCTTCTCCCTCTTTTAACCCCTCTAATACTCATTTTTCTTATAATAACCTTTCCCCCCTGCTTTGCTAACTTTATACAGAAGCAACTCTAGATAAGATGATCCATGTGGTCCAGACCACCTCCCAAGAACATGCAAAGGCCATTCTCCTCCTTTACTTACAATGTGACTCCCTGAGCCCCATAAGAAAGGAATCACCCACAACGATGAGGTTGTATTCCCCCCACACACACACACACTCCACTCAAGCCACAACCGCCAGGACTGTATAGGAGCTTGAAATACCTCTCATCTCCTTATGCTCTTCTAGATCTCTGACAGGGGATCCCCTACTCACCCCTACTCAGCAGGAAGTAGCCATATATAAGGACATCACCCCAACTCATTATACCCCTTTCAGAGTCTGGAATGAAGGATATGAACAATAGGTCCCAGGCAACTTCCCTTACTGTTCTCCTACCTGCTCTCCTGCCCTGCCCTAAATAAGCCCACCACCAAAACTCCTGCCATGACCTGGCCCTCCCAAAACCCTATAAAAGCCAGACCCTTGTTACAGCCCACCGCCATTTCCCTTTTGAAAATGTGCCCCTCCATTGTTTGATAAACCTTCACTGATCCATTGAGGTCTTCTTCATTTCTTTTTCTTTTTGTGTTCCCTTTCATTTGTTTTCAGATCACATAAAATAAGGATTAACATATAAAAAATCATTCAATGCTCTATCGACTTTTTCATTTGAAAATTGTCTCTAAAAATCTGTCACTTTGATTAACCCTCTGGGTTCCATAAAATTCAACCCATGGAAGACTGGCCTCCCTCATGTCCACCTGCTTCCTTTCGAACCTGAGCTGTTGATACCTGGGACTCATGGTATTTGACTTCTTGTATGTCAGGAAGAGGGCTTGGGCCAATACTAAAACTTGAGATAGTTTGAAGAGGAGAAAAAAAAATCTATGGATAATGATAACTTACATAAAAGAAAAATAATTGTGAAACATCTGGAGCCCTCATTTTATGTTCCATTAGAGCCTGGAAAACCATTTGAAGCAAGTCCTTAGCATTTATATCTGCAATGCTCAATAATATTTATATCTGCAAATGCTCAATAATAATTTTGAGGAAGCTCTTTACCAATTGGTTCATTGTTATTTATCATCCTGGAAGTAGCCTTGTCTGTTTCTTTTAGATATTTACAAGCTAAATGCTTTGGGGTCTAGAGTTTTCTATGGTCCTGTCTCATTAACTTTCTAGAAAATTTGGAAATAATAGTTGTTTGGAGCTCTTTTTATGACAAACAGCTGAAGTCGCAGCTGAAAGACAACCATCCCTTCCAGAATCACACTGCTAACCTTACCCTTGGCTGCTGCCACATAGGGTTGTGTTTTTGCTCAAAATTTTCACAGTTGTAATCACTGCACCTGCAGAACTAGTCTCTGAGCCAGTAGCAGCCCAATGAGGCAGGTGGCAATGTCAATCAGTTTTTGTTCTCCCATGGTCACCTGTCTTCTCTTCAGACCTCAGGTTCCTTCCTGAATGTTCACTTGCAAAACAGTGTCCGGATTTAGACTCTAAACTCATCACAGATCTTTTAATTAGCCCTACCTCTTGATTGCCACTCTCTGGCAGGCTGCAATTGCCCTCAGGGAAAAAAAAATGCGTAACTCATTTGCTATTATCTTTCTACAAAAATATTGTGCCTCTGTGCCATGAGTGAAGGAAAGGGCATTGCTCAATAATCCAACAAATATAAGTGTATCTGACAGAGTGCATATCCCCTGTTCACTTTAAATTTTGACTTTAATATCATAATATTAATCTGAGAAAAAATTCTCATAAAGAATCCAGCAGGGACATACCACAGGGATGATCCACATATGCACCTTCTACTTCCTTGGCTCTGCAATTCTACTATTCTCTATAAAGACTTTATTTCTGATCATATTCTAAATGAGGGTCAGAGAGAAGAGCAATGGGTGGGAAGAGAATTTCCCTGTTGTCATCCCAAGACTAGAGGAAGATGATGTGGTCTGTTCCTGTCTGATGTCCCTGATTGATGAAACCTCCTGTAGAGAGGGGTCCTGGCAGCAAAGCCCCCCCAGGCAGACAGGGATCGTCTCTCTTCAGTGCAGGGGCTTTCATCCTCTAGGATTTGGACATTTTATAGGAGTCCAAAGATGTAGTAAAGAAAACGCTGAATGCATTTTAGGGTCCTAATCCATAATCTACTACTTTCTGGTTTCTGATTTTTTTTTAATATTTATTTTTTAGTTCTAGTTGGACACAACACCTTTATTTCACTTGTTTATTTTTGTATGTGGTGTTGAGGATTGAACCCAGGGTCTCACATGTGCCAGGCAAGCGCTCTACCGCTGAGCCACAACCCCAGTCCTGATTTCTGATTTTGAAGGAAATATTTTCATGATTACAATGTTGCCTTGCAGCCTATTGTGAGGGGAATAAAAATGTGAGAGAAGAAGGGGCTGGGAACAAAGTATGGTGCCCAAGGGCATATCCTTAAGGGCTCATTCCCTTCAAAGAGGCCCCAGTTCCTACAGTTGCCACCATTTACCATTAGTCCATTCAATTATGAACTCATCAATTGTCGATAAGATCAGAACTCTATGATCCAATCACTCACTAAAACCTCACTTCTGAACATGGCTGCATTGGGTACCAAGCCTTTGCCTTTGAAGGACATTTCAGATGTAAACTATAACAGATGTGTACGTACACACACACACACACACACACACACACGCCTACCTTACAGAATTGCTCCAGTGTATGACCCAATAGAACAACTACCCAGGGCATGAGACTATGTATCCAACCATCATCGGGCTTGCTGAGGAATCCACGTGTCTGTGCCTAGGCACTTTTATATAGCACTGACCTTTCCCAGCATTTAGTCAACCTAACCTTTTACTAGACATTGCAAAATTTTTACTCAACATCCCCATCGAAATAGGTGCATACACAGGGTGGACAAATTTTAAAATTTTACTTCCTAATCAGTGTGATGCATTTCTAAGACAGACCAATGGTTTAGTCCATTTCTGTTGCTGTCATAGAATATCCAAGACTGGGTAATTTATAATGAACAGAAATGCTGTAGCTCACAGTTTTGGAGGCCAGGAAGTGCAAGCCCAGGGCATAGGCATCTGCCAAAGGTCTTTTTGCTTTGTCATCTCCTGGTGTAAGGCAAAGGGCAAGAGAGTGTGAGAATGAGAGAGCAATGGGAAGCTAGACTCACTTTTATAACACATCTGCTCTCTCACTAACTAACCCACGTCCAAAATAACGACTCTGATGTAATCAGAGACCTCAAAACCTAGTGCCCTTTTCTTAAACCCCACCTCACATTGCTACATTGGTGATGTTCCAACACAAGAACTTGGGGATACATTCAGACCACAACAACCACAGATCAGCCCATTATGAGATTATGTTTCTTAACTTTTAGGCAATACCTCTTGGGAAATTTCAGGGCTCATTTAAGAATCTTTTTTATGTACTCCATCTGGGAATCATTCCAAAATGATCTGTTCTGCTCACCTCTGATCCACATCGGCTCTGGAAACAACCATGTCTGCTTACTTGAAAAATAACCACTGACCTGGATTCTAAAGTAATCAAGCGAATCACTTCATTCACTTGAAAAGGAAAATATATCAAGCCTATTGATATATTAATAGAACTTTATTTTTTTTTACTTATGAAAAAGGAAGACTGACTTAGAATTGCTTCAACAAAACAAATATATCTAAAAAAAACTACATATATCTGTTTTATAAACAACAATCGATTTAATAGAATCCTAATTCCTAAAATAAGAATTCAGAAGGAATTATTCCCATCATAAAATTACTGAATCTTTCATTTAGGATTTTTTGTCATAATTTAATGGCTGTCTCTCTTATCACATTGAAAATATCTAAGATATAAAACTAAAGGTAAAATATGATTTGCATCACAAAAGAACAAATCTAATCTGGCAAGCAAATCGCTAGTTTCCTGGGCTAGTATGTGGCAGTAGAAGAAAAGTGAGAAGGATTCCAAGGGATCCTTTGGGGATGATGAAGATGTTCTGCTTTCCCTCTATGTTGCCTGGGCTTTCACGGGTATATACATTTGTCAAAATTCACTGAATTCATCATTTTAAAAAGTGTATTTTATTGAACACAAACTATGCTTCTATAATGATGGCTAAAAAAAAATCAAAAGTATATGCATTTCAAAAATATGTTTATTGCTCAAACCAAAATGTGTCTTTGACTTAAAATTTTGAAACTCATACATAAAAAACTTCAGAATGTTTCTAAATTCTCATTTCTCGTTCTTTTTCTGCCATGTCCCATTACTGACCTCTACTGAGCTAAATAGATTTTACAAGAAAATTTAGAAGTCCCTAACAGGTTTTCTTCCTTCTACTTACTGCTTTCCCACAAATAAATGCTTATGGGAATTTTTACATTTGAGCCAGGAGTCTCTGTTAGAATGTGGGCAACACACAGGGTCAGAATGACTGTGAGTCCACTGACAGAGCTGAGTGGTCTTAAAACTTCCCTGCCTTGCTGGGCATGGTAGTGCACAGCTATAATCCCAGTGGTTTGGGAGGCTGAGGCAGGAGAATTGTGAGTTCAAAGCCAGCCCCAACAACTTAGCAAGGCCCCAAGCAACTCAGCAAGACCCTGTGTCTAAATAAAATATTTAAAAGATCTGGGGTTGTGGCTCAGTGGTCAAACACTTCTGGGTTCAATCCTGGATACCAAGAGGGGAAAAAAAATTACCTCCCTTGGAGTATAGTCTTAGAATCATCCTCCCATTTCTTTCCTAAGAAATTTAAATTTGATGTTATAAGTTTAAATATATTTCCTCTCTTTAAAAATATTGAAGAGGTTTTTATTGTCATTGTAGAAAATTTCTTCACACTTTCTGACTCAAAACAATAACAATTTATAATCTAGAGTTCCAGGTGTCAGTGGTCAGAAACGATCTTTATGAGTTAAAATCCAAATTTTAGCAAAAACACTTTCCTTTGTGGAAGTTCCAAGAGGCCTCCTGACTTATAACTCCTTCCTCCATTATCAAAGCACAACACTCCAACCTCTGCTTCCATTGTCACATCTCCATCTCCCACTGTGACACCCCTGCTCCCTCTCATAGAGATTCATGTGTGTAATCCCAGCAGCTCAGGAGGCTGAGCAGGATTGTGAGTTCAAATCCAGCCTCCACTTGGTGAGGCCCAAAGCAAGTCAGCTGTCTCTAAATAAAATCACACTTGCAAAATCTTTTCTTTAGGTATTCACAGGTTTAAAGCATAAGATATAGATGTCTTCAGAGGACCATTCTACCTACCAAAGTATCCAAAAATAATCAGCAATAAATCTCTTTTAAAATTAAATGGACTTGACAACAAGAAACAAGTAGCCCAACTAAAAAAAAATGGTCCAAGGGCTTGAATAGACATTTCTCCCAAGAAAATATGCAATGGCCAAGAAGCACATAAGAGAATGTACAAATCATTAATTGACAGGGAAATGAAAGTCAAAATTACAGTGAGATACCATTTCACATCTGTCAGGATGACTATGAAAATAAATAAATAAATAAAAGCATGAGCAAGGATGTGGAGAAATCGAAACCTTCATACTTCGCTGATGGGAATGTGAAAGAGGGCAGCCTTTCTAAAAATCAGTTTAATGGTTCCTCAATAAGTTAAACAGAAAATTATATGACCAGCAATTCAACTTCTATGTATACACCTAAAAGAACTAAAACCAGTTCATAGCACTACAATAGCACAATGGTCACAAATGTCCATCAATGGATGCAACAGAAATGTCTATCAGTGGATGAGTTGATAAAAAAAAAATGTGGTATATGCATGCAATGGAATATTATTCAGTCATAAAAAGTAATTCAGTGCTGACACATGCTACAATGTGGATGGGTCTTGAAAACATTACATTAAAGGAACGAAGCCATATCCCAAATATCATATACTGTATATTCTCATTTATTTGAAATATTCAGAGTAAGCAAATTTAAAGAGACAGACAGCAGGTTAGTGGTCACCAGGGACTTGAGAGAGAAAGGAGTTGGGTGAAACTGATTAATAGGTCAGGGCTTCCGTTAAGAGTAATAATAAATTCTAGATGTAGTGGTGATGATTATACAATGTTATGCTATACTAATTGCACTGAACTGTATATTTTAAAATAATTGAAATGATACATTCTGTGTTATGCATGTTTTACCATAGTTTTTAAAACCAAGTATAATTTTTGGGGAGTACAGGGGATTGAACCCAAGGCCCCTTTACCACTGAGCTACATCCCCAGCTATTTGTATTTTTTTGAGACAGGGTCTCCCTAAATTACTGAGGTTCTTGCTAATTTGCCAAAGCTGGCCTTGAACTTGTGATCCTCCTGCCTCAGCCTCCCAAGTTGCTGGGATTATATAGGCCTGCACACTGGGCCCAGCAATAGAAATATTTACACACTAGTATTCTATTGTTCTTATTCACTTATGATATTTCAAACCCTAAGTCCTTTCTCCACACCTATGCACAGTCTACTCAGCAACCTGTAGATGGGCCACTTAATCATGAAATGGGCTGTGTCCAGCTCCTAAACATGAGCAGGACTTCAGGGTCAGATCCTATTGTAACTCAGATTATCTCCCATGATGAGTCACTAGGGTTCAGATGGCATTTTGATGAAACATCCCAAATCATCAGGAATGCAAATGTCTGATGTAGTAGTAAATTATTAAAGATTGACGGGCTGTCTAAGTGGAGATCATCTTTGAAATACCTTCCTTGCATTGAACATAAACGGTGATTCTCAGCTGGTTTCGGTTGGGTATCAGAGACCCAGTAAATCTGCCAGGTCATGTTTGCCACCTCATGTCCTTCAAGATGCAAACAAAAGCTGCTTCTTGAAAATCTGACCTTGTATCTGAAAGCAAAATTGAGAGATTACAAAATTATGACTATGCTTTCATAAGAAGTGGATAGAAATGATTTGGGGATAAGATATACAGCTGAAAGATAATGTTATCTCTTATCCTTAAAATGCTTTTTTTTTTTGTGTGTGCTACATGAACCCAATTGGCTGAGTCTTTGGCAGAGGGAGCTAATTATCTCCATTTCACCATCTTCCTAGCAGAGCAGGGAAATTCAACTATCTGCTTTCTAACCCCAGGGTTCACTTCAAAAAAAGAAATGCTTCTTCCAACATATAATCTGTGAACAATAGCAGGTGTATATTTAGAAGTAAAATTTTGTAGAATAAATTACAAATGTGGAAAATATTGAGCCCTACATCCCCCTTTGGAAGCCTGGCCATTCACATAAACTTGTTAAAGGCTCTGAGAATTCCTGCAATAGAGAAACTTGCTCGATTTGGTTTAGCCTCGCAATTTATTTGCAGAATTTATTATTAAAGTAATATTGTCCATGATTTACAGAAAACTTAGAGAATCATATTCTATAGAATTTACTCTGATTAGAATTTCATGTATACATTAGTATTAATTTTTCTCTTATAGAGTTTGGGCTTATTGAGCAGCCCATAGGCAGTAATATGGCTTCCTATAATATATAACCCTAAAGTTCATCTTCATCCAGTCCCCACATAATGTGCTATATGTCAGGGATGATGGCAAACAGGAGAACCTCATTAATACTGGGTGTTATGATTGGGATATGAGGTGTCCCCCCAATGCTCCTGTGTTAATGGAGGATTCTTTACTGGACTGTGAGGGTCATAATCCCATCAGCCCATCCTCATTGGAAAAGCCTGACTGGGTGGTAACTGTAGGAAGGTGGAGCAGGCCCAGAGGAGGTGAGTCACTGGGAGGATGTGCCCAGGAAGAGTGCACCTTCCCTGTAGCCCCTTCCTCTCACTCTATCTCTGCTTCCTGGGTGCAGTGAGTGGATCAGCTTTCCACCCTGCAGCCTTGGCCATGCCTCATGTCAGGCCTAGAGCAACGAACTCAGCCAACCATGAACTGAACCTCTGAAACCATGAGCCAAAATTAACTTTTCCTGCTCTAAGTTGGTCTCGTCGGATATTTTGGTCACAGCCATGAAAAGCTGACTAACACATTGGGTATAAGATTACATTACTCTCATTAATTCTACCACTAATTATATAACTGCTGGAGAGGGCAGGTATCCATAAACACTAAGAACGAAATACACTCTCATTCTCTACAGAAGTCTCCTGAACTAGATAATAAGAGCAGTTTTACTGCCAGAAATTGCAAGCCTGGAGTCATGTCATAGAGGAGATTTTCTTCTGGGGCAGGTGGCTGAAGGGGACCTTGACCTTAGGACTGACCTTCAGGGACTTAGAAACGATGGCTGAAATCATCAAAGGAAAACAGAAGCTGGGCCTCAATCCTCTTCATCCTGCCATCATGTGGAGGTCGAGGCCTTCTCCTGGTTGGAGCACTGCCTGCATCACCGTGGCAGAGATGATGGTCAATAGAGGGCAGCGGATGTGTGAGCGCTCGTCACAGGTAAGCCCTCAAACACAACTGCAGCATTATTAGGGAGTTCCCTCCCTACTCTTCTTTGATTTGGGGTTAACATAAATATTGCACATATTTATCAGGTGCAGTGCAATATTTCAACCCCTGTATACAGTGTGTACTGATGGAATCAGGTAATTAGCATTTCTATCTCCTTATCTTTTCTTTATGTCTGTAGCTTTTGAGTTTCTCCCTTCTAGTTCTTCATACAATATATAGTGACCTATTGTAAACTATGAGCCATGATCATGCTATGGAACACTGAAACCTACTCCTTCTGTTTAAACATGTTTTGGCCCCAATTGTCCAACCTCCTTCTCTTCCCCAACTCTCCTAACCCTCTCACCCTCTAGTAGTCAATATTCTATTCTCAGATGGACTTCTTTAGCTTTCACACATAGAACATGCAGCACTCGTCTTTGTGGGTCTGGTATATTTTGCCTAATAATATAATATCCTAATAATATAATATCCTCCAGTTCCCTCCATTTGGCTGTGAATAACAGAATTTCATTCTTCTTTATGGCTGAATAATATTCCACTGTCTTCATACCACATTTTCTTTATCAACTCATGTATCAATGGCCATCTAGGTCGATTCCATATCTTGACTATTGTGAATAGCAATGCAAGAGGCATCCTCCCTATTCCTCCTAACCTCATCCTCTATATAATTTATCTAATTGAAATATAAAAATAATTGGTCACAGGAAGAAAAACTGTTAGGCCATCTTTAATAAGGATAGCCAAAAAAAATGTTGTTTCAAAGTGTGTGAATAAAAAGAAATGCTCAGCTTTCTAACTACTACTCAGTAGTAGTTAGTAAACTAAATGCTACTCAGTAATACAATAACCTGATTCTAAGAGTCAGGAGTGTAAAAATGTGTATTATACATTAAAAATATATTTTTAATTTTAACATATACATAGTTAAAATTGTGTATTTAAACTGGATGGTATGTTGATATGAGCTACTAAATGGGAACAACAAAAATAAAATGTTTTAAGGCTCATGAGATCATATATTTGTGATAATTTTATTTTATTTAAAATTGTCTTAGCTCCTCAAAATGTGCTTTGTGAAATCTTAGGATGCCACAATGAATTTACAGGGATATTGCAGGAAATTTTACATTTTCAAGGAAAACATAGTACTATCCAACATTGCTGGACACCCTGCAAAAAACGAGCTTGAGTTATTTCACACTTCTAGGATTTGATTGTGCTACATTCCTTTAAATGTTATCATCTTTGCAAAGCCATAGTTTGCATCCTTGCTTTCACAGACGGCAAGTGCCTTCACAATGATCCGTGGAGAACAGAAAGTGAGGGTGGCATTTCCAATTGGATTTCGGTCTGATTGCAGGTGCAACAGTCACGGCTGAGAACAAGAATTGTTTCTTATCTAGGAAACTCAACAGAGTACAATGCTTGCATACAGCAGGTGCTCCATAACTATATGTGACATGGGATTGTTGCATAATACAAAAGAAAGTAACACAATACTACAGAGCAGAGTTTTTTCATTGTAGATACAACAGTGGTAAATGTATTTTTAGAAAGCACGGCCCATTCTACCACATCAGCATGGAGGCGAAAAAGGGAAAATCCACCTAGTCTTTTCTGATCAATCTGAGATGCCATACAGGTCACAAAACTCCCCAAATGATTTGAATAATATATGCAAAAGAGTTTAGTAAGAGACAGAGAAATGGAACCACTAGTAAACCACGCCAAGTAAGAACAAAATAAAGGAAGTCCCAAGTTCCAAATATCCCCAAATGGAAATTCCTGGAAAAAGAAGCCTACTGGGGAAAGCAGTCAATAAAAACAGAACTGAGTATAGTTACTGAGGGTCTCAGAGGCCACACTCCCGCACCCCTGTGGAATGGTAGAGGGAAAGGAGGGGAAGGGACATTGTTCAAAATCAAGAGGTCAAGGGGTGCGGGAGTGACATCGGTAGCCACTCCAACCATGGGCTGAGAGGGCAAGTGTGCAGGTAGGAGAAGATAAGAGGGTCTCTTTCTTCCAGCATGCCTGAGATGAGGCTACCTGGTTACTGAAAGAATCCCATCCCAGATAGCCCATCCCACTTAGGTTGCAGCCAGATCAAGGCTGGGAAGAACTGGAGGGTCTGATCTCACTTCTACTGTGATCAGAGTCCCCCAACATATGGGAAACAGACCACTGGGACACTTGGGGGGACTTAGCTAGTACTGGAAGGGGTGTCCTATTATTGTAATGGTCGTATACACGTTTCCATGAGTTTTTATTATGCACCTAGAATCAGATGCATGATTTCACAGTGTTATTTGCAGCAGGCAAGTGGAAGTGAGTAAGCCTTGTGAATGCCCACCTGGCACATAATACACGGGCACCCTGGGTTGGTCTGGAATCAGGAAGATGGCAGGTAAAAGTTGGAAATTTGAGAAACATCATTTACGATAAACTAACCCTGACTTTTCACAGGCTTCTCAGGATCTTATTATAGAAAATTGTCTTAGCATGCAAAGTCTAGCTACCAGAGAAAGGTGTTTGTGTGCTGGTGTGTCTGGGAGGAGGGCATTGGCTTGGGAAATTGCAAAGGGAATTGTATGTCAGGGCAAGTGCAAGCAACTGTCCCCAGGTGTCAAAGGAGAGAACCGTCCATAGGTGCTCACGGTAATTGTACCAGTCTTTTATGTATTTTGAATACCTTATGTGGCATAAGTCTAATAAAAAAATAACTTTCTTTAGCACTAAATTATTTCATTTATCTTTGATCTTTCTTTTTTACCACAAAGAAGGAAAGAGTTTGCCTTTATTAGGATAAGGTTATCATTCAAAAGGAATAATATAGTAATTAAATTCAAGTTGAAAAATATTGCTATAATTTTCTTCCCTAAAGCATGATCTTCAGGAAGAAATTTAAAAGCCTAACATTTTGTGTTATTATTTTCCCACATTGATTTTCTGCAATTTCCAAAGAATTTCCTGTTTTCAGTGCTGCAATCTACTTATACCATCCTCAGGGAAAAGATAATCAAGGATTATTTCTTGGTAAGTGCTCTGGATTTATTCCAGTTTCTTTTGTAATAAAAAAAAATTCTGGAATAAATTCATTGGTAGATATTAGGCTTGTCAAAGAGATAAGTCTCTTTAACAAGAACATATACCACATGCAGAACATGTGAAATACCATTGAAGGAGGAGATTAAAACAGAACTATTGAATTGTTGAAGACCTCTGTGTGTACATGTGTGTGGAGAAAAAAAAAATCGTCACATTCAATTTTATTAATGTGGATTTTCTTTTTGTCTTAGAGAGCTGTGATTGAGTTCAAGTTTTCTCATTTGCTGCTAGTTTTCCCCCCAAAGAAGAAAACAGTGCAGAAGAATGTTTGTTCACGTAATGAATTACTATTAAATTCACAAATCACAAGTAAGTCCATGTCCCCCGAAAGTTTGATTTATTAAACACAAAGAAACTATAACAGCAGCACCAACACCAAGTTCAAAGCATGTGAAAATTAAAAGCTGCAGCTCCCTATGGTGTTTATTTTTTTTTATTTTTTTTTTAATAGGCAGCACAGTTTATTACTTTAGGAAAATACAGAACTTTTGCAGAAACAACTGTTAGCTGAGAAAATTCAATTTTCCTTTTTTTTTTTTTAATTGTGGGTTGTTCAAAACATTACCTATGGTGTTTAAAAACATTAAAAATTCATTGAGCATGTGGATCAGTGAAAGTCACTAAACAGGATAGAACACGTCATTGCCAGTGTGGCAAGCTCCTGTGGGTCACAAATAGAAATAATTGGAACACAAATGAAATTACAAGTGATAGATGAGAGCTGAGCAGAGATCAATGAGTCACAGCAATCAGGAAGACTTCCTAGAGGAAGTGTCATTTAATCTCAATCCCAAGGATAAACAGACTTGAATAAACAGAGACAAAAACTCTAGAGGAGCCAATTTAAGCAACACAACAAGGGTAGAAAAACATGAGATGTATAACCTTCAAGAAAAAATGAAATCAGTTTTGAAAAGGGGAGTATTCATACATTCCAGATACTGTTACACACATCTTATCTGCAGTATCTCATTTAATCCGTGCCAAAATCCATCAGGTGGACACTATTGTTATCACAATGCTAAAATGAAGAAACCAGAAGACAGCTAGTTTGAGGAGCTTGTTTGTGCTTGGAAGGGACAAAGCTGATGTCCTAATCAGAAAAGGTTGATTTCGAACCTCTATTCTTAACTGAAACATTATATTTTACCCCAAACTGAAACCTGCACTTTCTACACAGTTGTGCCTCTCCTCCTGAATCCCTGATCTCTGTCAACCTCACCCCATCAACCACAGGGTTATACCACATTTGTGTGTCTTTCTTGGCCTCTTCTATCCCCCTCACCTCCACACCCCATCAACTGCCAAATCTGGCTGTGTCCAAATCCCATGCATCTCTCAGGTCTTCTAGTTCACTCCATCACCTCTGCTTCTACTACAGTCCAGGTTGTGCTCATTGCCCATCAGGGCTAATTAACAGCCTCCTAACTGGCCCCTTATCCTCTGGTCTTATTTCCTTCAGAGCCATGGTTCTCACAGTGGGGTCCCAGGACCAGCAGCAGCAGTATCTCCTAGGAGCTTGTTAGAAATGCAGATTCTCACCATCCCTCCAGCTAGGCTCAGAGGTAGTCCAGCTCCAGAGGATTCTGGCTTTCATTGAGTATTAAGAACCAGTGCCTCAAATCATTTCTATGCATGGCAACCAGGATGTGTATTCTCAGATGCAAAGTAGACCAAGCCTTTTATTCTGCTAATTAATTTTCACACATTTCAGTGCTCCTTCTTCAGAGAAATGGCTCTGCTGGATGACTTGGATTTCTCTGTGCATTCCCTTCTCGCCCCCGCACTTCCCATCAAAGCACTATCTCTTTGACTTGAATTGCTCATCTATCTCCTTATTATCTGCACATTCTACAAAAGGCCGGGATGGACTTTGTCTTTCTCATCAACATGTCCCCAAGAACTTATTACAGAAAATTACACTTTTATGGAATGCAATAATCATTCTTGGAGGAAAAGCAAGAAAAGAAGGGGAAAAGAAAGAAATGACAGCTTAAGGCCACACCTGGAAAGCAAGAACGCCAGTTTAAAAAATGAAAACCTCAGTAGATAATATAGAAACCTTGAAGGTTTCTGAGCTAGGAACTAAAAGGGGAAAACTATTGAAGTGATCAAATCACAAGCAGAAGAATCATTGGGCTGTAGAACAAAGGGGGCAGGGAGTGTGAGGGCAGGAAGAGAAGTCTTTCAATCGGAGGACCTTGAATGCAGGATGGGTTTTATGGGAAATGCAACAGAAATGGATCAATGTTTCTTGGCTTCTGCTTAGCTGTCGGGTGGAAATGCAGTGTTACATTCCAAATCCAGGTCCACAGAAAGATGGAGAGACTATTAGGAAAAACAATAATAAATATAGAGGATAAACTGAATTGTGTCTGAAGGGAGGAGGAGCTAGGAATGTGTCATGTTCAAGGCCACTGTGGCGTCGCTGGGTGAGACTATCTGGTGAAAATGTGGAAGGGGACTCAAAGAAAGAGAGGATTAAGGAGACAGACCTGCGATGCATCTATGGAGAGTGTAGAGTTAAAGCCACAGAAAGCCTGGTGTCTGAGACAAGCAGAGATAAGTAAAAATAACCTGTAAACCCACCAATTAAAAAATTGAATAAGTAGTATTCTCTACCTCAGTTTCACTCCCCAGGGGTAATTACACAGTGTTCTCAGTGTTCCTCCTGGCCTGTTCCTTGGCCTATTCATAGCTGTCCGATGGCTTCCTTTGGAACACAGTTCTCATCTCAGAAATCCACATGTTCTAAACTCATTCTACAAGAACTCCTAACAAACACTACTGAACAATGGATGCCGTAGCTCAAAGGCATACGTGCTCATAATCGTGGTTGTAGAGAGGGAAACATGAAACATTTGTGTGCTCAGTTCACGGAACCAAAGTATGTTCCTAAAATGCAAAGTTCTTAAATCATGCACTCAAATATTTAAACATGAGTTTTCACCGGAGGACAGGAATTCTAAGCATCATGTTAACTAGAAGCATTGGAACACTTCAGATGACTGATTTAATATTCAATTTCAGTTGTTTTGCCTTTCAATTAGTATTCAGAATGAAAAATAACAATGATTATTAAAGGCACTTATTAAGGCTTTCATGAATTAGCCTTTTCTTCTGGAGGAGAGGAATAAATAGCAAGTGAGAATACTTCGATGTCTACAGTGGGCCCCTCTCCAACACTCATGAAAGTGGCTAATATGAGAGAAGAGACAAAGACCCTAAAGAACATTTCTGCCCATTCGAATAAGGAACCCCTAAATCTTTCTTTTCTCAAGATAACATCAAGGAAAATTGCAAATATCAAAAATAAGGGAAAAAAAATAAGGGGAGTGTATTTGTTCTAGTGGGTGATGAACAGTTAACATCTGTCCATCTGTTGGAATGTAAATTCCATGAGGATGGTTTTGTGTTGCCTTCTTTTTGACTGTAATTCTAGACCCTAGTAGCAGTACACCAAGTAGAGATCAGTACATGTGGCATGACAGGATGAAGGAAGCCTCTCTATCTAGGTCTCCTTTAAAAATCAGCTGTAGCCTTTGATTACATTCAGGCGTTTCAGGCATATTCTTACTAGTGACCGTTCACACTCTTTGTGGCTCATTTGTCAAGGGAAAGAAGAAAGTTGCAATTTCCCTGGGAAGTTTTTCTACTGATCTATCATGACCAAGGAGCTCTGTTAGGCTTGTTCCTTGGAGGGTAACTTTCCAGAATTATTCCCCAGATTAAGAAATCAGCCACATCACTTTATTGTTGTTGACCAAATTTTGAATGTCTCTGCTTCCCATTTTAGAATTAGAAAACAATTCATTCCAAAACATAATGCACAATAAGTATTCTGATGGGCTGAGAAAAAAAAAAAAAAAAGTGGTCTTTAAAAGGAGCAGACCAAAGAAAGGAAAAACAAAAGAACAAAAAGTGGATTGGTAATTTCAAAATTAATTTCCTTGTAAGGCAGTGACAAAAGAATAGAAAAGTAACCAATTGGTTAACATTGGGTTATTTCAGGTTACTTCTTTGTGTAAGGATTAAACCACAGGGAACTTCTTTATCGTGCCAATCGAAACTGGCCTGTTTGGGAAATTTGCCTGTTATCTCTCTAATCCTTATTTCTCAGATCAGATAAACAGTTTAGTTTCAGTTTGATGGTGAGAAACTTTAGCACCAGTGACTCCATCTTGATTTTTAACCTGATCTTTTGGGGCCTGGTGCTGAAGATTGGTCAAAAATAATTTTCTCCTCTAATTTGTATCTAGCAATTACTCCCTCCCACTTTGGGTAGTTTTGCTTTTAATAATACATCTCTCCCCAGGGAACAGTCTGACCAAAATTTAGGGCACTGGCACTACTGTTAGTGACCATCATTTGGGGGTCTTACTATGGCCTTCATAAGTTACATTGTCCTCATGATCACACATTACTTTTGGGTCTTTGTCATTTCAACTAAAAAGAGTTCATCTGTCTTTCAACAGATGACTGCAGACATTGCAAATATTGAGGATACAGTGCACTAGGAAGATATCTATTATGACTACAAAGAGGATAATACCAAAATTTTGGATCATGCTCCTTAGTCAGGGTCCCCATCAATCAAACCAGCTAAGACTGAACAGATCAGAGAACCAGATAAAGAAGCTACCTGTCTTAATCAAGTAGTCAATTAACTTTTGCAACTAATTCTCTACAATGACAGATGCATTTATGTATATGCAACAAGAAGTGTCAGCAATTGCAGATTCCTCCCTGTTTGTTATGAAGGAGCAATTCTATCATCTAGCAAGCAGTAATGAGCTAAATCAGAGAGTGCGACCTCTGCAATACTAGTACAGTTTTGAGCAAACAGTCGCATTAGTAATATTGTTAAAGTTCTCTAGTAAATAGCTGCACTAAAGGTTCTCTTAGGACCTATAAAGATCTAGATTCGATATGTTTGATCCAATACTCTGCCAAGTTATTTGCAGAAACTACAGATTGTGAAATTCTAATTAAAGCATTATCTTGCCAAATGAAAGAGGTAAACATAAACAAGAAAAAAATTAAGAGGAATAGAGTCTTATGATTGGGAGTCTTATTCCAATAATGGTTACAGGAGAAGCTGTTCATAGCATGAAATCATCAGTTTCTCCTTTTGGTTTGTTCTCTGAAGGTTTCTTGGTTGTGACATCAGGCATTTTGATGAAATCTGTGTGACTCACTCAGCCCTTCTTTCCACGTGTGCATCAGCATGGGGAGGCACACCACTTTGGTTAACCTTCTGACTAAACATTCATTTATTTTTCTATTCTATCATTAATATATTATTATTAGAAAGATACATAAAATAAAGGTCTAAAAATCTCTTTGGCAGAGCAAAAGATGGGTGGGTTGTTGGAGTTATTGTGCTTATTTTAGGAAGATAAAAGTGTTCTCATCTTTGCTATACCAGAACTACTTTGGTAAAAATTTTCCTAGATAATCTGAGCAGCTTTTACAGAAAACAATTTTTTAAAATATAGTCATTTACCAGTCACTTAAATATATTTTATTTGATTTTATAGTTTAAAAATCATGGTTCATAAATATTTAATAACATAAAGTTACAGAGATGAGGAGTAGATAAGTGCATCTTGATCCATCTGTTTTCTCACAAGCTGTCAGAGAAAAAAAAAAAAGGATTGTTTTCAGTTATAAGTATTTAATTCCTAAACCAAAGCAAAAATTCTTAATCTTGTATTAGGTTATTTTAGAAGATAATTGCTATTTAGGAATGGATTAAATTCTCACAGGAGGGTTTTGGTGATGTGGCTAAAAACCACACAAGTCATCAATGCTTATGCTGCAAATCATCTCAGCCTGCAAGAAGTCATTTCTTCGTGTTTCAGAATGCACAGTGGTTGAACTGTTCTATCCATTTTGTTTATTTGAAAACTCCTGTTTGGGTCCCTTCCCATTGCTAAAGATCTTCTAATCTGATATTGACTTTAAAGAACAAGAAAAACAGCCTGCTCACTGCATTAGTCAGCAACACAAGGATAATCCACTGTAGCCAGTCCATGGATATTTTTAGGTCATTTCAACTTGACTAAGCCAATGCATGTATACATCTCAATCAAGCACATACGGATAGTTGATAGAGAGTCTTAGGTGAAGCAGAAGTTTTAAGTCTTCTGTGGTCACAGATGATATAAGTTTCAGGGTCTCGTACCTTTTCCAGCCAATAGACTCCATCTTGTGTCTACTGTAGAAGTAACACTGGAGGGTTTTGTCCTACAGAGAGAGGCAGCCTCTTCTGGAACAGATGTTACTTTTTAAGGAAAATTATTCGTTTTATGAAATTTCCTTTTATTTCCACTTTAAAAATAGACGACATTCAATGCCATATGAAATTAAAGGGAGGTTGTTTGAATTGGAGGTTAGGTCATGAGTTCTAATGAAATGGACACAGGACCAGTTATGAGCCAGGCCTATATACTTGCATGGCTCCACCATCTGTTTAGTGGCAACAATAGGAAACCTCCTTAATTTCTCTGATCCTACTTTCTCATCAAAAAAAAAAAAAAAAGAGAGAGAGAGATTTAGAAAAAGGAATTACTAATATGCCTTTCAGAGCCAATGTGTCATAAATATATTAAAGTGATACAAAATGAAATATCCAGAAAAGTATGCCAAACTGCTAAAAGAAATACGTTCTTTTATGAGCATCTTAAAAAATGGACGAACATGCTATTCTCAAAAAGGAATACCTTTATGCAATTTAATTGAATTAATTCTCCATTTAAAGGTAAAACTGAATAGTAATGGAATTTTCCAGATGATATTTTCCCTAAGAATTCTGAGTGGATATTTAGAAAGAAATTTAATAAGTTTTAAAAAGATTTCATAAATACTAATCTCCATGGTTACTTTATTTTGTTGGGTTTATAAAAGTTGAAGACATGAAGGTAGAGTGTCAGAAAGTAGAAGTTCAATATATCTATATAATAGTTGATAACCTCTCCTAAAATTTCCAGTCATCAAAGAAATCTTAGTTGCTATATGATGTTATCACTGGTGATATGATTAGCTTGATTTAGGTCCTTTTCCCTTTTTTTGGTGGGGGAGGCATACCGGGGATTGAACTCAGGGTCACTCAACCACTGAGCCACATCCCCAGCCCTATTTTGTATTTTATTTAGAGACAGGGTCTCACTGAGTTGCTAAGCACCTCACCATTGCTGAGGCTGGCTTTGAACTTGCAATCCTCTTGCCTCAGTCTCCCGAGACACTGGGATTATAGTGTGCCACCATGACCTGCTGGGTCCCATTCCTTTTAAAAGCACTATGTTCAAAGTTCACCCAGACTCTTGAGTTTCATTGTCCTCAAGTGTGAGTGAAAGTGTCTCTTCTCCAAAATCAGAGGAACTCAGTGGAAAAAGGGTAGAGACACCAAGCATGAGTTTTAGCATCATCCTTGTTGTTAAATAACTTTGTGACCTCAGCACATCAATTAATGTCTTTGAGTTTTCTTTGTTCTGATTTGCTAACAACATGGTACCTGGGAGACTCTAAAATGACTCTAGAAGTCCCTCCGTGTCCTAAGATATTGCAACAGAACCTCCTCTAGGATTAGACGAAATGTCTTTCATGTTGTCATGAAATGAATGTCTGTGTCCCCACAATATGAATATACTGAAATTCCTTTACCAGTGTGATGGCATCACGAGGTGGGGTCCTTGGCAGATGGTTAGGTCATGAAAATGGATATTTTGTGATTGAAATTTGGAACTAGGGACCTTATAAAAGGGGCCCCAGAAAGCACCCTTGTCCCTTCATCATGTGAGACCACAGCAAGAAGGTGCCATCTATGAAGCAGGAAGCAGGCTCACAGAATATGTCATAGCTTCTGGTGCCTTGATCTGGGAATTCCTAGGGTCCATATCTCTGAGAAAACAAATTTCTCTTATTTAAGCCACCCAATTTGTGGCATTCTTGTTATAACTGCCCAAACAAACTAATAGAGATGTGTATCTTACTTCTTGCATCAAATGTAACTTCCATATCTCTCATAGTTCTAAATAAGTCCTGGCAACTTCTCACAGGAAAGACAAGATATTTCGTAAAGGGTGTGTTTTGCAATATTTGCCTTGAATTGCCACCCCCACTAATCTGCCAAGACAATATCTGCCTACACATACCCCTGGAAAATACCACAATGAGCAAGTAAAAAAAAAATGTATGCAAGACCACTGATAGAAAACATAGGTTTTAACTGAAAGGAAAATGTAGCCACTGCAGCTTGTGATTATTTATTCAATTATGAGGCGGATATACACATGTATTTCATATGTATATTTTATAAACATATTTCATGTTTATATATATTTACACATAGCTCATATACATTTAATATATATTTGTATATATTTTGCTTATACATTTATATATGATTATATATTATTTATTCATTTTTCAGAAAACAGAGCACAGACAATAGTTTTAAAAAAAGAAGCCGGAACTTCCCAGCCTCAATTGGAGGCTTGATCTTCCTTATCTAGGGATGTGTTCAATCCAGCACCTTTCAAGATGTCTTAAAGTCTCCTTCTTGCTATGCAGTGTTAACCCACGGGCCCCTTGATGTGCCAGCTGCTGAACAGCAGCATTTAAGACTCTAGAGACCACACTCATTTGAGCATATTCATAACAAGAGGTTTTTACCAAGAATCTGCAGCCCATTGAAAGCCAGAGGTAAAGAGGACTCAAACCCAGAGAGCAGAGCAGACTGACATCAATCCAAGCCTACCAAACTGTACATGACATCTGTTTTCTGGTGATTCAAAGATTCATGTGTCCTTAAACAAGAAACAGATCTAAAGATGAACACCCCAAAATTTCACTGTTGTGTCAGTTAATAGCCCTAATAGATCATTTTCAGTGAAGTATAAAAGCATTTTTTTTCCAATATATTTTCCCAATCTCTGAAACACTATCAGAGTAGTAAAGAACAGAATCCTCTTTTGTAGCGTAATACCAAATCTATAAAAATATAATCAATGAATATCCCAGAAACAAGAATGCATATGAACAAAAACACTGTCAAATCCCAGTCCTCTTTGTTTGTTTTATATCATAAAATGTACTATCATTGTCTTTGGATTATAGAGCATTGAAATATGATACTCTAGAAACAAAATAACCTGGTAGACAGTTATTTCTGATAGAAAACCTCTGTATCCTGAGAAGATATAATTATTGTGTCATATTAATATTTTAAATTTATACATGGTTAACAAAGAAAAGCCAACTTTCTTAACTATTATCTAAATTTGTTTTTATTTTGCTCCATGCTACAAGACAAAGGAGTCAATCTTTATGTTACCTGTATCATAAACCATCTCAGAAAACTAAAAGGTAATTTAAATTTAAAGAGCATAGTTTGAATATTGTGAATTTGGAGACTAAATTTTGGAAAGCAAATAGAGAAGGGTTGTCAGAAGAGACAAAATATAAACATAAATCATAATATCAAAGACAAAATGTAGTAATAAGAAGTATTTTGAAAACACAACAAAAAGCAATAGTAATTCTTAGAAATTTACCTTTTATCAAACATAAGGAACTTTTATAAAACTGCTTCGGAGTATAACAAGCTCACACTGTTGGAAAAATATTTTTAGAAAAAAGAATTTCTGATAGCTACACAGATAACATGGTCACTTGCAGGGGGGAAAACCCTCATATTCTAATTACACTATTTTTAATATCATTATCATGCAGTTTCCAATAAAGAGTACATGAGCTCTCCTTCTTATGAATTAATCTATTAACACTGAGACAAATATGTCAAAAAACAAAACACATAACAAACAATTTTTAGTATTTTCTTCAAAGGCATAATTATTAGAAATAATAATATTAGAAATAATAATAATAATATTAGAAATTATAAATTAGGTTAGAAATCTATAGCACCATCTTCTTTTGATATTTTACATTTCCAGTATGCCCTCAATCAAGTTTCTTTTATTATAATTATTTATTAACTTTTTAACATAATCTAAAGATGTCTTTTTGCCTCTAAATATACACAAATGTATAACCAAACGGATGGTGAAATTAAAGCTATTAACTTTAATAACTATGCAATTATCAACATACTGATCTTAAAAATATACAATATATGCCTAATGAAATTTTCCATCTTAATAATTGATAATGAGTTCCTTAATGAGAAAACAGAAAATATATTTACCATTTGCATATCCATTTGATTTTTCTGTAGTTATAGTACCTACTATATACCAAATCATTTATATTAATTACCACATTTAATAGAAAGAAAAAACTAGAAATTGAGATATCAAACAATGTCTCTCTAATTTTTTCCACAAATTGGTTTTTGTTTTGTTTTGTTTTGTTTTTTGCACCAGGGATTGAACTCAGGGGCATTCAACCACTGAATCACATCCCCAGCCCTATTTTGAATTTTGTTTACAACAGTATCTCCTTGGGTTGCTTAGCACATATTTTTTGCTGAGGCTCGCATTGAACTTTCGATCCTCCTGTCTCAGCCTCCCAAGCATCTGGAATAACAGACATGGGCCACCGCCCTGGACTACAATATTACTTATTAATAAGCTTAATTTAACATTAGTCTTAGACCTGAAGGCTGACTAAAGATTCAGAAATTTAAAACTATAATAACATCATGCCCCTATTATTTGTAGCCTAAAAAGACTTCACAATAGTAGAGTCTAAGACATTCATAATTAGAATTTCATTGGACTAAGAACAATTTTACATTTTTAACCTTATATAAATTTTGGGTATAATAATAAATTATGGGGTTCATAGAAGTAATACAGATTTTTTTTTCAAATTTTAATCATGAGATATTCAGATTTTAACTAAAATACAAGGCTAACATTTTTTTACATAATAATTAATTGGATAAAGACATGTAGTTTTTATAAAGCAAAATTAAATTACTTGTATTTGGATAAGGTGTTTTCTTTTTAGTATAAATGAATCTCTGTAAGATATATAAAACATTCATGACCCATTATTCTCCAAAGTTTCCCAAGAGAAATTAAAAATGAAGGGAAAAGAAAGAAAAAAATGAGAGGAAAGTGGCTTCAAATATAATCATCACCATAAAAAAAGCCAATTATCCTCCACTCTCTAAGGAATGGAAAGCCAGGACAGAGGAAGGACCATTATATCATTTCCCAGCCCTGGACTCACACTTACACACACCTGCACACACACACTGTGAGGTAGGCATGCATGTCCTCACACACACACACACACACACACACACACACACACATACATGCACACGGCATTACACAGGTGCATGATAAAGAAAGCAGGAAGCCTCCTCTTTTAAATAAATCACCTTTCTTCTGGAAGGACAATGCAGATGATCTCCTCCTGATGTTTTCTTCCCTTTTTTATTTTAATGTACATCTCCGAGAGATAATCATGTCTGTGTCAGAAATTTCTCAATGCGGTCTTTACAATTTCAGTTTGACCACAGTGGAATCATGATAGTTAGAGAGATATGCACTTCAAGCTCTAAGGGAGCAGATGTTTGTGCCAAAGGGCCACACGTGGGGAAGATCCCGAGAAAAATGTTATAATTATATTGTACTATACTAAGAATGGGCAAATTCTTGTGCAACTTCCTCTCTCTAGAACATGGTCACAGACCAGTCATCCCCAACAGTGCGCAGAAGAAACGGAACCGAATATTTGTTCTGATTTAGATCTAGAATGCCCCCCAAAAGCTCAAGTGTTAAAGCTTGATTCCCAATGTGGCAATGTCCAGAGGTCAAGCTTTTCAAAAGTGATTGTTTCATGAATGTTCTAACCTCATCAGTAGATTGATCCATTTGATGGATTAATGATTTGAATGGAGTACTGGAAGGAGGTAGAAACTGTAGGCAGGTGAGCCTGTTGGAGGAAGTAGGTCACACAGCAGATGTGTTAGTATCCAGGCAGTTTTTCACCAGGGATAACAAATTTTGGCATAGCAATTAGACAGATGAAAGAAATTAAAGGGATATGTATAGGAAAAGAAGAACTTAAATTAGCACTATTTGCTAACAATATGATTCTATACCTAGAAGACCCAAAAAAAACTCCACCAGAAAAACTTCTAGCACTATTAAATGAATTCAGCAAAATAGCAGGATATAAAATTAACACCCATAAATCAAAGGCATTTCTGTAGATCAGTGACAAATCCTCAGAAAGGGAAATGAGGAAAACTACCTCATTCACAATAACCTCAAAATAAATAAATAAATAGGTAGATAGATAGATAAATAAGATACTTGGGAATCAACTTAACATAAGAGGTGAACGATCTATACAATGAAAACTACAGAACCCTAAAGAGAGAAATCAAAGGAGACCTTAGAAGATGGAAAGATTTACCTTGCTCTTGGATAGGCAGAATTAATTTTATCAAAATGACCATACTACCAAAAGCAACTATATAGATTTAATGCAATTTCGATCAAAATCCCAATGGCATTCCTCATAGAAATAGAAAAAGCAATCAGGAAATTCATCTGAAAAAATAAGAGACCCAGAATAGCTAAAGCAATCCTTAGCAGGAAGAATGAAGCAGGTGGCATCGCTATACCAGACCTTAAACTATACTACAGAGAAATAGTAACAAAAACAGCATGGTATTGGCACCAAAACAGACTGGTAGACCAATGGTACAGAATAGAAGACACAGAGACGAGCCCACAAAAAAACAATTATCTTATATTATACAAAGGTGCCAAAAACATGCACTGGAGAAAAGATAGCCTCTTCAACAAATGGTGCTGGAAAAACTGGAAATCCATATGCAAAAAAATTAAATTAAATTCCTATCTCTCACCATGCACAGAACTTAACACAAAATGGATCAAGGACCTAGGAATTAAACCAGAGACTTTGCACCTAAGAGAAGAAAAAGTAGGCCCTAATCTTCATCATGTAGAATTAGGCACCAATTTCCTAATAAGACTCTTACAGCACAAGAATTAAAACCAAGAATCAATAAATGGGATAGAATCAAACTAAAAAGTTTCTTCTCAGCAAAAGAAACAATCTATGAGGTGAACAGAGAGCCTGGGAGCAAATTTTTACCCCTCACATGTCAGATAGATTGCTAATCTCTAGGGTATATAAAGAACTCAAAAAGCTAAGCACCAAAATAACAAATAACCCAATCAATAAATGGGCCAAGGACCTGAACAGACACTTCTCAGATGAGGATATACAATCAATCAACAAATACATGAAAAAATGCTCATCATCTCTAGCAATCAGAGAAATGCAAATAAAAACTACTCTAAGATATCATCTCACTCCCATCAGAACGGCAGCTATTATGAAGACAAACAACAATAAGTGTTGGCGAGATTGTGGGGAAAAAGGTACACTCATACACTGCTGGTGGGACTGCAAATTGGTACAGCCAATATGGAAAGCAGTATGGAGATTCCTTGGAAATCTGGGAATGGAACCATCATTTGACCCAGCTATCCCTCTCCTTGGACTATACACAAAGGACTTAAAAACAGCATACTACAGGGACACAGCCACATCAGTGTTTATAGTAGCACAATTCACAATAGCTAAACTGTGGAGCCAACCTAGATGCCCTTCAATAGATGAATGGATAAAAAAAATGTGGCATATACACACAATACAATTTTACTTAGTATTAAAAGAAAATAAAATCGTGGCATTTGCAGGTAAACGGTTGGAGTTGGAGAAGACAATGCTAAGTGAAGTCAGCCAACCCTAAATAAACAAATGCTGAATGTTTTCTCTGATTTAAGGAGGCTGACTCATAGTGGAGTAGGGAAGAGGAGCATGGGAGGATTAGATGAATTCTAGATAGGGAAGAGGGATGGGAGGAAAAGGCAGGGGGCAGGGGATTAGCATGGGCAGTGGAATGTGTTATCCAAAGTACATGAATGAAGACTCAAAATGGGTGTCAATATATTTTATATACAAACAGAAATATGAAAAATTGTGGTATATATGTGTAATAAGAATTGTAATGCAAAAAACAAAACAATACAAAGACATAAATTGGCACAAATATACTCTATATACAAATATATGAAAAATTGTACTATATGTGTAATAAGAATTGTAATGCATTCCGCTGTCATGTATTTAAAAAAATAAAATCAATAAAACTAAAAAAAAATTGATCAGACAAGGAGAATTTTCTGAAAATTATTACTTATTCCTAGGAGACAATATAAATGTATTTGAAATACACTCAGCAAAGCAAACGAGATGTAAGTAGGGTCTCCTCTATCTTACAGGTGGAGAAGTTCCTGAGTAGAAGGGTGTGCCCTCGGCAACCCTATCTTGTCTCTGGCTCCTTGCTCCTCCCCCTACCTCAATCCCCTTCCAGACTATCATGAACTGAGTAGCTTTCTGGTGCCATCAACATCTGCCATGATGTTCTGCCTGACCTCAGGCCCAAAGCAAGGGAGCCAGCCAATTATGGACTAATTGAAACCATGAAAAAAATATGCCTTTCTTTCTCTAAGCTGTTTTTTTCAGGTATTTTGGTCACAGAGATGGAAAGCTAATAATAGATTTCTTTACAATGTGAAGATAAGACTGAAGAACATACTTTCAAGCTATTAAACAGATAGCCAAAGCCAAAGTTTGTCCAGAGAACCTCAGTCTGATGCAACTTGAATTCAGGGGCCTGCAGCAGTCTGAAAGATGGACAGACAGAGCCTGCGCCTGTCCCTCCCTCTAGAGCACCTTCCTCACAGAAGATAAGGAGGGTGGATGGTGAGACACAGCAGATGTGTTAGTATCCAGGCAGTTTTTCATCAGGGATAACAAATTTAAAAATTAATCAGATAAGGAGACGTTTCCTTATTCCTAGGAGACAATATAAATTTATGTGAAATAAACTCACCAAACAAATGGGATGTAAGAAGGGTCCTCTCTATCTCACAGGTGGAGAGGTTCCTGAGTAGAAGGCTCATGAGCAAGCCCCCAACTAGTGCCCTCTGCTGACTTCAGAATATCAGCCTTAACATCATGGGGGCCTTTAGTGAATCTCAAACTTTAAGGGCTGTTGACTGCTGACTTCCCAAGATATCACCAGAAGAAAAATTGTTGCTCAAACCCAGCTAAGTTTATTAAGCTAACTGCAGTAAGAGAAGACACTTGAGAGTGAGTCTTGGTAGTAAATTGGAGGGTTGAAGTCAGGGAAGGATATTTATAGCATTTGAAGGTCTGGGTTAGGTAACATTCTGCAAAGCAAGAATCTGTTTGGGATTGAGAAAAGTTTCTGTCATCACATATTTGAATGAGTGGATGTAATGAGAAGAGGGTCTTACAGGATATTGATGAATAAGCTACTACTCTTGATAAATAAACAATTTGACTTGTTTAGTCTTATCTTCCAGGAGTAGTTATTTCCTGAGGCAAGTGGCTAAGCTATTTTTACCTGGCTTCAATATCATTTCCCTTGCTTACTCTTGGAATTGCTTAGCACAGGGACCAAACTCTGTTGGTTTTCATAATATGCACCAAGGTAGAGGTTACAAGTTTAGGACTTGGAGGTTGCTATATTTGGATCTAGAAAGTCCCCCCAAATGTCCATGTGGTAAAGACTCAGTCCCCAGCCTGGCACAATACCTGGCTATAAATACTTTAGGAGGGGGGGCCTACAAGGAAGTCCTCAGGTCATTGCAAGTATGCCTCCAAGGGGACAGTGAGACCTGATACCTTCCTGTTTCTCTCTTTCACTTCCCAGCTGGTATGAGATGAATGTTTTCTCTTCCAGGTGCTCAGGCTGTGATACACTGTGCCGCTACAGGCCCAAAGCAACAGCAGCAGCTGATTAGGACTGAAACCTAAAACTCTGAGCCCATATAACCCCTTTATCTTTATAAGTTGATTATCTCAGTGTTTATGGTTTTGACATGAGGTCAGAACTCCTGTGTTAATACAGGAATATTCATAAATGAAATGAATGTATTATGAACCACAATCTAATCAGTCCATCCTAGTTTGATTGGACTGGCTGGCTGGGTGATAACTTTAGGCAGGAGGGGCTTAGCAGGGGGTGGTGGGTCACTGAGGGCACATCTGGATATTCTTCTCCCAAGTGGCACCTCCCCTCCCTGCTTCCTGGCTGACCTAAACAATAGAACAGCACTCCTCTACCATGCCCTTCCACCCTGAAGTTCTATCTCAACTGGGGCCCAGGGCAATGGGGTTGGCCTACTGTGGACTGAACTTCAGGAACAGTGAGTCAAAATAAACTTTCCCACCTTTAAGATTTTCTTGTCAGGTCTCTTGGTCACAACAAGTCAGCACAAAGTTGCCTAACACACTTAGGTATCTGTTATAGTGAAGGAAAGATAATTAACACACATGTGTTCTGCATATTTTCAAATCTCAGCTCCTTAGTTTATTAGTTGAATGACGAGAATTACCCATTCTTAATCTCGGAATTACCTGAATTAATCTGCTGAATTACCCATTCTTTTTTTTTTTTATTGTTGGTTGTTCAAAACATTACAAATTTCTTGACATATCATATTCCACACTTTGATTCAAGTGGGTTATGAACTCCCACCTTCACCCCATACACAGATTGCAGAATCACATCAGTTACACATCCATTGATTTACATATTGCCATACTAGTGTCTGTTGTGCTCTGCTGCCTTTCCCAT
>NW_026000093.1:17602112-17620407 GCF_001458135.2 Marmota marmota marmota
GTTACCCTCCGTGCGACAAACCTCTCGCGTTTGAGTCCCCGTAGCCGATCCTCGTGCGATGGAAATCCTTCCTCCAGGTTCCGGAGCACCCCACTATTGCTGGAAATTCCTAACAAGATAGCCTTTAGCCGTCCTGACTTGTCATACTCCCACACAGTGAAGCAGCACACGGGGGCAATGCACTCCCCTCGCCGCCATCTTCCCCCCATCTCTGAATTACCCATTCTTAATCTCTCTTTTCTCAACTGCTAAATTATAACAAATATTTATTGACCTATTCCCACTTTAATTGTAGCATATATGTATTGGCAGCTCCAGATACTCTTTTAAATATTTGTTTTAATACTTTACAATAGCATAATGAAGAAAACACACTGACTCTTTTTGTAAAATGACGAAAAAAAAGGAGCGGTGAGGTGAAAAAACTTTTCCAACATGATAGCAAGAAATAGTAGGAATCATGATTTGGGATCTGGACAATTTCTAATCACTGTGCTAGAATGTTTCCTGCAGGTTCCTTGGGAAGATTCAATAAACTATTTCATGTACAACACTTAGTCCCTAGCACATACTGAATGATCAATGTTTGTTGCTACCATTGAACTGTTAAGAGTAGAAGTAGAGTTAAGAAAAGTGGGACATAGAGAATGTAATTTTTCATATTTAGGGATTTATGAAGGTGCAAAATGGAAAGGTCTTGATTTTTCTGCGAAAGAGAAAAAAAAAACATTTCCCTTGTAAAATAAAAACTGGTAGCATGCAATACATTAGAATTCATTCTCATTGCACCAAATGGTCAGAGATTACAAGACTCAACAGGATGCACCATTCTGCTGCTTCTTACCTGAGAAACAGGAAAGCACCAGTCTTCTAAGCTGGGGTGTTGCCGCAGTCTGGCTGGGCACAATCAGGAGCCACTTGTCAAAAGAAACTAACTTTATTTTTAGAACCACACACGCCAAACAAAACAGCCTCTCAGGAAAAATCCTCAGAGCCTCAACTGCCACCACCGGCTTTCCACAAGCCTCTCTCTCCCACACAAGCCTCTCTCCACCTCCCACAATCCTCCTGCTCTTGAGGCCGATTGGCTGGGTCACGTGGGCGGAGCCAAAAAAGTCCCCCAATGAGCAGCTCCGTGGTCTGAAAGGGCAGGGAAACAGCCCAATGAGCATCACCGCAGAGGAGCCAATCAGCTAGATGTTGCTGGGGCCGCTGTGAGCCAATCATCAGCCGGCAGCTGGAAGTTTGCTGGCAGCTGGAAGTTTGCTGGGGCCCCTTTGGCTGTGGCTCTCAACATCTCCCCCTCTCTGTTTAAACAACAAGCATGTGGCTTAGGGACCGTGTCTGTTAGGCAGTCCAATTCAACATATGGTCCTTACCCGTCATCGGATGAACTGACCTCTAGGCGTCAGCCTCCTGTCTTAGGTTGGTACCACTGCAATTGGATCATACCCGTCACTGACTACCGGTCCAGCATACAGCTATACTTGTGGATAGGCCTTTGCACCAGTGGGGGGGTGAGGTTCTTTGCCTCACCTCTGTTGGCCCCCAAATTTTAGACCATCACTAGTAGAGGAGGATGCAAAATGCCATGACATTAAGCCAATTGAGGGCTCCTTTGAAAAATTGTACCACCGGTGACATCATCAGCAAAAATACCCCAACACTACCACAAGTCGCTGCACCAACAGATAGTTCACAATGCATACAGGTGAGCTCACAATGTGTCCAGGCAAGTTCTGCAAGCAGTTCAGTGATGGCTATTGTAGAAGCTGTAGATTGGTTTTATCTTTGACTTCACCAGCACTGGGATGAAGATAGGAATTCTGGCAATAATGGCTAAAGAAAAAATTATGTAACATTACAGAAGGCACTAAAAGAAAACAATTTTCTTAACAATTTACATTGTCTTCACCGGCACTGGGATGAAGATAGGAATTCTGGCAATAATGGCTAAAGAAAAAATTATGTAACATTACAGAAGGCACTAAAAGAAAACAATTTTCTTAACAATTTACATTGTCTTCACCGGCACTGGGATGAAGATAGGAATTCTGGCAATAATGGCTAAAGAAAAAATTATGTAACATTACAGAAGGCACTAAAAGAAAACAATTTTCTTAACAATTTACATTGTCTTCACCGGCACTGGGATGAAGATAGGAATTCTGGCAATAATGGCTAAAGAAAAAATTATGTAACATTACAGAAGGCACTAAAAGAAAACAATTTTCTTAACAATTTACATTGTCTTTAAGAGAATTATTAAATATAATGAAAAGGAAAGGTGAAAGTAAACAAACAGATCTGTTAACCTTCTTTTTTGTTCACATATTAAAACAATCCTTAACAGCTGTTTACCCAATTAAATTAAACCATTTAAATCACGTGAATTAAAAAAAAATATTTGGATCCATTTTATCATGAGCGCTCATCATATATGATATATGGACATACATACATTCAAACATATAACACAAAACACAAGTGTGCACACATAATATAATACATACAACACATAACATTATAGTAAAGGCCTTATAACTTTTTACAGGTGAAATCTCCATTGCAATGTTTAAAAACTCTATAGTCAAAAAATAGAACTGATCAGCAAAACATTAACCTAGGTCTGTATGAGCTCAAAAAACAAAATAGAACTTCATGATATGGCAAAGGGCAATAATAAAATAGATATTGAAAAAAGCATCCTGGTTCTGTTGCAGATGTAAGAATAGCCAAACTGGAGTTTTGGATATCAGTTGTTATGGATTTGAGCCAAATCATCTTCTTTTTGGTCTGTAGAAATCGCTTTAGTTAATCTTTCTGGAATCCAAATCGGCTGCTGTTCTCCCTGTGGAAACACATAAACAGACCCCCGACTCCAGACAATCACTGGGTCAGGACCTTGGTTAATCTCTCTGGAATCCAAATCGGCTGCTGTTCTCCCTGTGGAAACACACAAACAGACCCCCGACTCCAGACAATTACTGGGTCAGGACCTTTCCATTGTCCTGTTAGAATATCCTTCCAAAGTACCTTGGGCTTATGTACATTTTTTGGACACATATGCCTTTCCGCAGCACTAAGTCCTGATGAATCCAAATTTAAAAAGTTTAGAGTAAAAAGGGTTATTTTAAGTTTATCTTTGGGGAATATATACCCCTTCCCAATTCCTTCTTTTTGCTTTAATAAGTACATTTTAATAGTTTGATGAGCTCTTTCAACTATGCCTTGTCCCTGTGGATTGTATGGGATTCCTGTTATATGAGTAATGCCAAATGTTGAGCAAAATTGTTTAAAAGAGGTAGAAGTATAACCAGGGGCATTATCTGTTTTTAACTGTTTTGGAACACCCACAGTGGCAAAATTTTGTAAGCAATGAGCTATAACATCTTTAGTTTTTTCTCCGGCATGAAGGGAGCCCATCAAAAATCCAGAAGAAGTATCAACTGTAACATGCAAATATTTTAATTTTCCAAATTCTGGCAAGTGTGTGACGTCCATCTGCCAAATATGGTTAGGTATCAATCCTCTAGGATTGACTCCAAGATTAACTTGTGGTAAAAAGGTCACACAATTTTGACATTGTTTTATTATTTGTCTAGCTTGTTCCTTAGTTATTTTAAAACGCTTTTGTAAAGTATTAGCATTGACATGGAACTTTTTATGAAAATTTATAGCTTCTTCTAGTGTAGAGAAAATATGTATGTCATGTGTAGTTTTATCTGCTAAATCATTGCCCAAACTAAGGGCTCCAGGCAATCCTGTATGTGCCCTGATATGTCCTATAAAGAATGGATCTTTTCTGTCCCAGATTAGACTTTGTATAGTGGAAAGCAAAGAGAAAACAGTAGAAGAAGGGGAAATCCTACCAGCATCTTCAAGAGATACTATAGCATTAACTACATACTGACTATCAGAAAATAAATTAAATACAGAATCTTTAAACATCACAAAAGCTTGTAAAACTGCATTAAGCTCTACCTTTTGAGCTGATTGTTTGGGTACTAAAAATGTAAAAGTTTGATCAGGGGTAACTACTGCTGCTGTACCATTATTTGACCCATCAGTGAATATATTTGGAGCATTCATGATAGGTGTTTTTCTTGTCATTTTTGGAAAAATTACAGGATGCAATGACCAAAAAGACAATAAAGGATTAGATGGTAAGTGGTTATCAAATGAAACATTAGATTTGCACATGATTATTGCCCAAGTATTTAACTCATTAGCTAACTCATCAATTTGATTCATAGTATATGGAGTAATAATTTTATTGGGAGAAATTCCAAACACTCCCTTTGCTGCTTTTATTCCTTTGAGTATTAATTGTCCTACAGCCTCAGGATACCTAGTAAGAATAGTGTTAGGAGAATAAGATAAATGTATCCATAATAATGGACCTTCTTGCCAAAATACTCCTGTAGGAATATTTTTTGTTGGTAGTACAATAAATAATAAAGGCAAACTTATATCAATTCTATCCAAATGCATATTTTCCATATATGTTTCAATGATTTTTAATGCCTTTCTTGCTTCAGGCGTTAACATTCGGGGTGAATTTGGATCTGATGGACCTTTTAGGATATCAAATAAAGGTCCCAACTCTCCTGTTGGTATACCTAAATAAGGCCTTATCCAATTTATGTCTCCTAATAACTTTTGAAAGTCATTAAGTGATTTGAGTTGATCTACTCGTATTTGAATTTTTGGTGGACGGACCATGGTTGAGGATAATAGAACTCCTAAATAATTAATTGGAAAATTTAATTGTACTTTATCTATTGCTATCTCTAGATTATAATTTTTTAATAAGTTTGTAAGTGTGGCATAACATTCTAGCAATGTGTTTTTATCTTTGTGTGCTAATAATACATCATCCATATAGTGAAATATTTGTAGTTCAGGATTTTGATTTCTAAGTGGCTGGATTACTTTGTTAACATAAATTTGACACATAGTTGGGCTGTTAGCCATCCCTTGAGGGAGTACTTTCCATTCATATCTCTGATCAGGACCTTCATGATTCAGTGCAGGGATAGTAAATGCAAAACGTGGACTATCCTCAGGATGAATTGGAATTGAAAAAAAACAATCTTTAATATCTATAACTAAAACATACCAGGTTTTTGGCAAAGCAGACAATTGAGGAATCCCTGATTGAGCAGGTCCCATAATAACCATCTCATTATTAATGGCTCTTAAATCTTGCAATAATCTCCATTTACCAGATTTCTTTTTGATGACAAAAATGGGAGTATTATGGGGAGATACAGAAGGTTGTATATGTCCTTCTGCTAATTGTTGTTTGACCAGGTCATGGGCTGCTTGTATCTTTTCTTTAGTCAGGGGCCACTGAGGAACCCATACTGGTCTTTCTGATTTCCAAGTAATTTTTATTGTCTCAGTGGCCCTTTCTGAAAATCCAACCCATGTCTGTCTGTTCCTTGATCTATTTGTATTGGTGCTGCTATACCTTGTTCTTGTTTTTCTAATCTTTTTCCTTTCCTAAAACCTTGTCTAGTCATAATAGTGGGTGCATTTTGGTTGATGTTATTTGTTAATGTCAAACCTAATTGATCTAGGACATCTCGTCCCCATAAATTTACGGGAAGATGATCCAATACATATGGCTGTATAGTTCCTTCACATCCTTCAGGATCCTTCCAATCTAATACCATTGCACTTCTATGGGGATTAGTCGCCACTCCTAGGCCTCGAAGCGTTTGAGTGGCTTGTTGTAATGGCCAATGTTTTGGCCATTCTTGACGAGAGATGATGCTAAGGTCTGCACCTGTATCCAGTAGCCCATTAAATTCATGTCCTTGAATATTTAGTTTTAGCATGGGGCGAGAATCTAAATTTAAAGAAAGCATAGCCCAATCTACACCTGTGGAGCCTAATCCCTTGGAACCTCTTTCTACAGTACGACTGGAAAATTTATCATGTAGGCTGGGTATTATTAGTAACTGTGCTATTCTATCTCCTGGTGAAATTACTGATATACCCTTTGGAGAACTGGCTATAATTTTTATTTCACCTTCATAATCGGGATCAATTACCCCAGGACTTATCATAAGTCCTTTTAGAGTAGAAGAGCTGCGTCCCAATAATAAGCCTACTGTTCCTTTGGGAAGAGGTCCTTTCACCCCTGTGGGAATGATTTGAACTCCCATCTCTGGAGTTAGTACTGCTCTGGCGGAGGCGCAGATGTCCAACCCTGCGCTCCCTCTGGTTTGTCTGATGAGGGATCTGATGGACAATGTGTCCTGGGCACTACCCTGATGGGGTTGCTGGGTTCCTCCAGTGCTCCGTATATTTGTGGTTTTGGGCCCCGGAGCATTGGGCCCCCCTGTCCATTTTTTGGCAATGGAGCCCGATGCCTTTCTCCACGATATCGTGGATAAACACCTGGTCCTTGTTCGTTTTTTGATAATGGAGTACCCTCTATGGTGGTTTGAGAACGGCATTCATTAGCCCAATGTCTCCCTCTACGGCATCGTGGGCAAATACCTGGTATTCTACTCCTTTGATACCTAGTTTTGTTAAACCCTCCTCCAATGGGGCAATTCCTTTTAAAATGTCCTGTTTGTTCACAATTGTAGCATGTTCTTGGCCTGGCATCTAAAGCCTGTTTTACTGCAGCTGCCACAATTTGCCCTTGTTCATTAATGTCTCTGGCATCTAAAGCCTGTTTTACTGCAGCTGCCACGACTTGCTCTTGTTCATTAATGTCTCTACATAATTTAATATATGTGTTTAAATCTTCATGTTTCCATGGTCTAATGATATCTCTGCACCAACGATTCGCTTGCTCATAAGCCAGGTGTTTTAGTAATGGCATTGCTTGTTCTGTATTCCCAAAAACTCTGGTAGCTGTTTGAATAAGCCTATCTACAAATTCAGCATAAGGTTCATTAGCTCCTTGTATTACCTTAGATAATTGACCTTGTAAACCTCCATGTCCTTGTAAAGTCTTCCATGCCTTAATTGCATCTACAGCAATTTGTGCATATACACCAGGATCATATGCAATTTGTTGCTGCTGATCCTCATAAGGTCCCTTTCCTAACAACATATCTAGATTTCTCTGAGGATAACCAGCTGCTGCATTTCGCCTAGCCGTCTCCTTGCAAAATTCCTCATTGGCAACCTTCCATAACAGGTATTGTCCTCCATTTAGCACAGCTTTACACATATTAGCCCAATCTGCTGGCGTCATGTTCAAGTTGTTAATGGATTCGACCATGCTTACAGTGAAGGGTGCTTGAGGACCATAGGTTGTTACAGCCTCTTTTAGCTGCTTCACTGTTTTGAAATTTAAAACTTGGTAAAATCGCTGCCCTCCTGCCTCAAATACAGGGCATGTTAATATTTGAGATCTTGTCTCAGGATCCCAACTATCAACTGCGGGGGTTGGGGACCTCCCAGCATATGGAGGTGGCCTTGTTAGTTGGACACTTACGTCCTCTGGTGATAGAAAGGTGTTAGTAGCAGTCTCCTGTAGAGGTGGTGCTGTTGGTTGGACACTTACACCCTCTGGTGATAGAAAGGTGTTAGTAGCAGTCTCCTGTTGTAACTTTCCCCCTGATGGCTTTTTCTGTTTTACACTTTCTTTCTCTGTCTGACTAGCTTGAGAGGCCTTCTCTTTTACTTGAATCTTTTCCTCTGTCTGACTAACTTGAGAGACCTTCTCTTTTACTTGAATCATTATGTCTTCTTCTTCCTCTACCATTGTCTGAACTGAAGGCTTTGGACTAAGCAAACAAGATATGAACGTCCACAATGGCAATGTGCCAACTGGCAGAGTCCCTGGGCTTTTCTTTTCTATTCTTTTTAAATCTTCACCATGATGGTTCCATTGTGATATATTTAACAACTCCTCCTTAAAAAGCCATGGGCTACATTTTTGTATTGTATCAACGTATGCCCTGATTGTTCTTGATTTTACTGAGATGCCTCCTTCCTCTAACAATTTACTTAACACTCTTTCAGTTTGTTTTTTACTAATTTCTGATCCCGTATTTCTACTATAATACAACCCAACAAGATAACGCCTAACAAAACTGAAACTGAGTGAAACAAGTGCATTATCTCCATGTTTAACTCTTGGTTCTAAACTATGTCTCCCAAGCAGTCTGAAGACCTATTGGGTGGAGAAGTGAGTAAATGCCTTCCCTGTTAAGGATGTTCCACCCAAAGCCACAGGTCTCAGACATCAATAGGGCTCTTGTGATCCTATAGAGGATATCTGTGACTCCATGGTGGAAAAATACGCTCAAATAATAATAGTGAGCAGATATCTAGTGACTGCGGTATAAAGTGTCCTCTGCAATGGTCTGTGTCTACTAACCCATGTAGAGTTCACCCAACCCTACGAGGTAGGAACTGTTCTCGTATCTACCACTGTTAAAAAAAAAAAAAGAATTAACAAAGATACAATGAATTTAAGTTACTTACCTTGAGTCAGACATGTAAAATACAGAGTTTGTGATGACTTTGGGATGCTTCTATCAGAACTGGGCACAGCTCAACCACCCTCCTGCTAGTATGGCTTCATCCTCTATCAAAGAAGCCAACTTCCTGTCGGCCATGCCCTACATTAGCCAAAAGAGCAGGAAAAGGATGGCAGCCTGTCTGCTTCTGTTTGTTCTGAGAATAGGGAAGCCACATTGAAGCAGAGTCTTAAATATATAGTTAGGAGTGACAAAATTTGAAACAGATGTTCACAGAAAGAAAAGAGAAAGGCACCATTATAATTACACTTGGCAAGGCTTTTTAAGTGGCATATGTTCCGTTAAATATAGAGGGGTTTGCTGCAAGCCATGAGGACAAAGCTCAACCAGGGATCAGAAAGTTTCCCCATTAAGGAAGATTTAAAGTGGTGGGGAAAGCTACCAGGAACAATTTTGACCTAGTAGAAGTGAAAGTACTAGTAAAAATAAACCAGAGGAAAAGCAAGCTAGAGGAATAGAGCTGGCATACGGAAAGTATAAGATGATTGACTGATGGTGAATCTCTAAATCATTGCTCTGAGCAGGAATTTCTTCATCAAACGATTAATCATCTTCTTTAAAAACAAAACAAAATGGGGGTGGTGGGGTGGTGGCAGGTTCCTGACCCTAATAGGTGACAGGTATATCAGAGTGGAACATAAAGTAGGTGGGATTGTGACTGGGAAGAAGAAAAGCAGGATGAGCTGAAGAATCTTTCCAAAATCTGGTCTGGTTGGGCTTGTGGAAATCTGGTGAATAATGAGAAGAAATGGAATTTGTTGCTACCTCTCTCCAGATGTGTAGATAAACCTTCTTTGGGATAGAAGCTGAGCCTTGGACTGGTGTCAGCTGGAACCCAGGCTTCAGAGCGGGAAGGAATCTATTCTATCCAGAGGAGGGAAAAGGGAGAGAAATTTGACTTCGGTGCAGACTCCAGAGGCAGGAAGAAGAAACTCCAAAGAAGGGTCAAGAAGGGATCAGAAAAGCAGCCCTGGTGGCCATAGCTAGGAGGTAACTTTACTATGGGGGTTGTTACATTGTTCCCACACAGGGCCTGAAGTGACACCTCTACCATCCTTGGTGAGAAATCCTCAGAAGGTATTTCAGTTCTCACTCCAGCAAACCCTTCTGGTCCCCTGACACACTCCAGGGTCCAAGTGCTCTTGGAAATTTCTGTGAGTGCTTGGACACTCACAGATCACAGTGCTTCTGATCCAGGCTATCTGGGAAGCAGGGCAGTCCACTCATCCTGTATGGGACCCTGAGCCAGGGGATAAAGGCCCTGTCATGAACAATTCCTGGAGACACTCTGTACATTTTGCAGAAGTCCTGCTAGAATGGAGCCTTGTTGTCTATGGTAGTGGCCTTGATAAAAAGCCATTTGATTTTTCCTCCTTTTGTGACTCAAGCTCCTGCTCCCTAATCCCAGCTTCCTGAGATCACCTCCCAGATGAACTCCCTGTGTTGAATTCTTGCCTCAGGAACCTTTGAGAAATCAACACTAAGACAGTCACCATTGTGTTTGTGTGAAACAAATCTTCACTTCATGAGCAGAGCGCTGTGTCTTGTGTTCAGCCTGATAAAAACAAACCAATGGAAGCAGAGTCTCATGGGGAAGAGGACCCTGTTATCTGAGTGACTCTGGAACTTTTGCTGTCAAAGATCACAGTTTCCCGACTAGGTATATAGCTCGGTGGCAGAGTGCATGTTTAGCAAGTGCAAGGCCCTGGCTTCTGTTTTAGTCAGCTTTTATTGCCACTGTGAGTGAAGGACCCGACCAGAACAATTTTAGAGGAGGAAAAGTTTGTTTAAAGGTTCATGGTTTCAGAGGTCTCAATCCATAGACAGCTGGCTCTATTCCTTAGGGCTCCAGGTGAGGCAAGAACAACATGGTGGCAAAGTGTGGCAGAGGGAAGCAGTTCACATGGTGATCAGAGAGCAGAAAGAGAGACCCTACTCACCAGATACAAATATGTATCCTGAAGCCAAACCCCTATTTCCTACCTCCTTCAGCCACATCCTACCACTTCAGTTACCTACTGTTATGCCAGATTCATGGGACCCCAATAGACCTCTAGGAGCCGAATCCCATGCAATCACATAAGAGTCTTTATTGCAAGCTCGAGCCTGGACTCACAACCGTTCCCGATGCAGCGGTCCCAGGGAGTGAGTCCCGGACCTTTGTCCAGTGAGATTTTATAGGTTTTGGGGGGATACTCTATGCGTCACAACATCACACAGCAAATCATTCCATACCGCGGGAAAGTCAAACAACAACTCTTAACATTCATTAGCACATTCACTGGTGGGAACAAGTTGGGTAGGGGCGATTGGTTAGTACAAGAGGGGGATTCCTTTGAACTGATTGGTTTAGGCCATGAGGGGTGTACATGCTAAACTACATGGTTTCCTAACATGTTATCAACCACCATAAACTACTTGGGGGTCATCTGGTATCCCAGGTATTTTCCCTGTCTCATGCTGATTGGAGGTTGCTAGGGGGGTTGCTATGGTCCTCACCTAGCCTAACTGAGTCAGGGACACCTGGCGCCTCAGACCTCTCCTATTATTTACAGGCAAACAACTCAGCAGGGTGGGTATGTGCTTAGGAGTGCTCTGTGGGTTTTTCCAAGGACAAGGGTCATACCCTCTTCCTTGGACAGGCTTGCTCTGAGGTAGAGGCTGGTTTCTCAAAAATGGAGTCACATTAGTTTTTCATTACCACTCAGTTAATCCCTATCAGGGATTAATTCACGGATTAGGTTAAGCCCATAACCAAATCTTTTCTCCTCCATACCTTCTTGCATTTCTCACACATGAGCTTCTGGGGGACACCTCCCATCCAAACCATAACAACTGTAGATCCCTGTTTTCTGCTCCCTTAGCTTTTCTGTCTTTCATTTTCACCACTTTTCCCTCAGAACATCTAGCTGGCTCATTTCCCTATGTCCTACTAGTTATGAAACTAACTACATCAACAGTCCCATTACAAATTGGGCACATGACTCAAATAAAGATATTGCAAAGGGAGACAAACAAATTCCCAATAAACAGAAAAAAATCTCAGCATCATTAGTCATCAGAGAAAAGGAAATCACAAGGGAAAACCAGTAAAATTCAATAGAGTGGCAAAACTGAAAAATGATAACAGCATTTATTTCTGATCGGGTGTGGAGCAACTGTTAGAGGCAAGGCAAAGTGGAATAACTACTTTGGAATCGAGTTTGGCAGTTTTATACAAAACTAGACAAGTGTTTATTGTTCAGCAATGCCTTTCAAGAAATCTTCCCCAAGAGGTATGAAAGCATATGACCATGAAAAGACTTGAATGCAAATGTTTATAACAGCTTTATTCTTAGTACACAAAACTGAAAGTGCAGGCAGTAAGAGAACAGAAAGTAACAAACTACAGCATACATGTGGCTACTCAGTAACAAATGGGACCACACACTACTACATACAACCATAGACCGATATGATGTAAACAACATGCTGAACAAAAAGAGGCCTGTGGAAAAACATGACATTCCATTTTTTTGCAGCCAGGGAACACACAAAACTAATCTACACTGTTGGGAAAATGAAAAATAACTATTGCCTTGTTGTAGGAGTGCCATTAAACTAGACAAGGGTAAAAGAACTTTCCAATGTGAAGAAAAAGTTACGTTACCTCATTGGGGTTTTGAGTTACAGTTTTATACATCAACCTCCACAGAATGGTGCATTTAAGATTTGGGCATTTTATTCTATGTAAACTTTACCTGAGAGAGAAAGAAAAAAGAAAAAGAACAAATGAAGACCTCTAACTATTGATATGTGTGATTAAGTATTTAGTGGGAAAGTCCAATATCTGCAACTTAACCATGAATCACATTAGAAATGGACTGATGTGTATTTAGAGAAATGATAAAGGAAGAATGGTGGAATGTGAATTGTAGGATCTTTTAACTTTTTGATAGCTTTGAAACTTTTCATAATCTGGTGCTCAAAATATCAGGAATGGAGACAAATGCTTTTATTGTGAAAATGCTTTAGCTCTTTCTCTCTGTTAACACCATAATATTTTAATTTTTAATCCTTTCAACATTGAATGGATGAACACAACTACCCTCGTTATCCTCAGAAGAGAAAAATGAATATCTAGAGTGATTAAATTTATTTTCCCAAGCTCAAATGGCAGAAAAGGAAAGGGTACAATCACTTGGAAACCAGTTTGGCAGTTTTTATATAAAACTATATACACATTGACAACAGTTAAATTCATGAAATCTTCTCAAAGGAATCGAAAACATACATCCACTAAAAGACTTCTTCAAGAAGGCTCATAGCAGCTTTATTTTTCCAAGTCATTCTGACTCCAGAGTTTATGCTCTTTTCTGTTATGATATACTAGTGAAAAAAAAAAATGGACTACAGTGTCTCTCATTCAGGTGGCCAACCAGATCAGTATTTATGAAAGAACATGTTTTTCTTTGCCTCTCTTGACTCTGAATGTCTCCAGGGGTGCTAGGACACTAGGCTAAGGGTGAAGAATCAGAGCCAAAGAGATGAGATGCCATCCACGAGCCTTGAAGAATGAGAAGGGCAAGCCAGCAGCACACCTCCCTCACAGTCAAGGAAGCTAAGGCAGGGCAAAGGTTGGCAGCAGGGCACGGGGAAAACCTGCCCACGACTCCACACACACAGGCCAGCAGAGTAATGGGTCCCTGAGACCAGACACAGAGCAATCCAAGAGGATATTAAATCCAGACCCACATTCTTTAGGCAATCTAAAGTCTAATATGAGAAACTGGGACAGAAAACTGGACTTACAACTATAGGGCCTAGGTTTTTGTTTGTTTTGCTTTTGCTTTTAAGAGACTTTATTGTTTATAGTTGTTTTCAGTTCACAACAAAATGGAGCAAAAAAGTACAGAGAATTTGATTTCTGCCACTTCAGCACAGCCTTCCCTATGATCAAAGTCCCTCACCAGAGTGAGTAATAAACCTCCATTGACACATCAGTACCACTCAGTCCATGGTTTGCATTAAGGTTCTCTCTTGGTGCTGAACATTTTAGGAGGTCTGACAAATGTGCAATGACAGGTAGCCCCAGTTACTGTAGCACACATAGTGATTTCACTGTCCTAAAGCGTCTCTGTGCTCCACCTCCAGGCTTCCCTCCCATCAAACTGTTGGCAACCACTAATCTTTTCACTGTCTGCATAGTTTTTTTTCTTTTCCAGAACGTCATATAGTTGTGCTCATACAAGATTTGATCTTGGTGCTGGGGTTGTGGCTCAGTGGTAGAGCACTTGCCTAGCATGTGTGAGACACTGGGTTCAATCCTCAGCACCACATACAAATCAATAAAGGTCCATCAACAACTAAAAAATATTTTTTTTTTTAAAAAAAGATTTGATCTTGTCATATTGGCCTCTTTTTATACAATTAGGCTTTCTCCATGTCCTTTCAAGGTTTGATAACTCATTTCTTTTGAATATTGAAATAATATCCCATTATCTGAATGTATCAGTTTATCCATTCACCGACTACCCTGGTTGCTTCTAAGTTTTGGCATTTTTGAATAACGCTGCTATAAATACCCATGTGTTTTTTTTTTTAAATGTGGACACAAGTTTTTTAGGCATTTGGATAAACATCAAGGAATATAATCACTGGGTCTAATGATCAGAGTATATTCAATTTGTGAGAAACCTCCAAAAGATCTTTCAAAGTGGCTATTCCATTTTGCATTTCCACCAGCAGTGGATAAGATTTCCTGTTGCTTTACATTCTCACCAGCATTTAGTGTGGTTGGTGTTTAGATTTTAACCTTTCTAATAGGTATGAGATAAGAATTTGGGGATAAAGGGAGAGATATTGAGTCTCAAAGGAAGTGTGCATAAACCATTGAAATACCCCCAGGAACATTTGCAATCCTGACTGAGATGCCCTTGGTTCATGCACTTGACCCATGCCCTTTACCATGAGGGCAATGTGCAAGTTCAGAGAAAACTGGCACAAAAATGTATAGCTCCACTGTGCCTCCACCTCTCGCGCCGCCCCTAGAAACTGTCCCTTTATAAATATTAACACCCCATACTAAAAGGTTGCTGTCTCTCCCTCTGTGACCTGCATTTTTCCTCCAAGCAACTCACTTGAGATTGCCCCCATTCTCCCTTGAATATATATTTGCTTTCTTTCTCTTTTTTTTTAAAGAGAGAGAGAGGGAATTTTAATATTTATTTTTTAGTTATCGGCAGACACAGCATCTTTGTTTGTATGTGGTGCTGAGGATCCAACCCGGGCCACACGCATGCCAGGCGAGCGCACTACTGCTTGAGCCACATCCCCAGCCCTATATATGCTTTCTTAAATAAACCTTGGTCTATGCCTTTGATTGGTGTGTGATGAAATTCTTTCCTGTCACATAAGTGAAAAAACCCCACTGGCCCAGTATCAATTTCCCCCTTCTCTCAGGGAATTCCTTAACCCTTATTCTGTGACAGCTCTTCTCCTACAACAGGTGTGTCTCATTGTTGTTTTAATTTGTAAATCCTTAAGTGTATATTTTGAACATCTTTTCATATGCTTCCTTGCCATCTGCATATCTTCTTTGGTGAAGTGTCTGTTCCAATCTTTGATCTTGTACCCACTTTTTAGTTGAGTTGTCCTTTTTCTTATTGTTGAGGTTGAAGAATTCTGTGTATTTTGGATAACACTCCTCTATTAGATATGGATTTGCAAATGGGTTCTCTCATTGTGTGGATTGTCTTTTCACTCATTTCAGTGTCTTTCACAGAACAGGAGATTTCACTTTAATAAAGTTCAGTTTATCAATTGTTTCTTTTATCAATCATGCCTTTGATGCTGTACCTAAAAATGTCCCACCATTCCTGAAGTCAGCTAGGTTTTCTCCACAGGGCCTAGTGTTATAGGACTGGAGCCTTCTGGGAAACTGAGGCAGCCCAAAGACCCTCTTCAAACCCCAATTCTTGCAATCAAGTCAGAAAGATTTCAGAAATGAATTTATTGAAGAGATAGGAAAAAAGAAAGGGGATACTCTCAAGGGATAAAGTGGGTCCTCTCAGAGAGGAGAGGGACAATGTGCCTCTCCTACTCTCCATGTTTATCTGGGAATCCCAAAGAAGTTTCTAGAGAGTCTGTCTAGGTCCATTTCTTGACTTTTGACTAATAGCAAGATGACGTCAGAATTTCAAGTCCCCATTGCCATGAAAACTGTAGGTCACCTGGGTCTATGCTGATTGGTTCTAATTAGATTCTTAACCATAGATTCTTATCGATTCTATGGTTAGGAGGGACTATTCTTACCTCCCTGAGTTTCAAGATTTGGTCTATGAAAATGATCTCAAAAATCTCCCCCTTCAGGGTTACCTGGGTTCCTCCCATTGACATTTTCTCAGGCCTGCATTTCTCTTGCAAATAACAAGTAGTTTACTGAAGAATGTGACATAGCCTCTCCACTTAGGCCAGGCAGAGCTGCAAGTAAACTGCTTCTTGGAAAAAAAAAGCATATGCGGGTCAGCACAGTGGGCTCATGTTATAGTGTTATTCCCTTAACCCTGTGTTCCCACCATTTGCATCTGTCTCTCCCCTAACACTTGTTCTGACAACAAGTTTCCCCAATACACCCAGTCCTCAACACCACTGAAACTCTCTGGTATTGTAATTCAGACACACGTCTGTGGTTTTAGTGAAGCTTAGTAAGGTAATAACTATGAAGAGTCTCCGTACAGACCCTCATCATTATACAAAATACATATATGATGGTGTGAGGGGGAAGGGAAAAAAAAAGAGAAGTGTGTCACAGTAGATTGGGTAGAGAGAGGTGATGGGAGGGGAGAAGAGGGGAGGGGAGATAGGAAGGGCAGCAGAATACAATAGACACTAGTATTGCTGTATGTATATACGTGGCTGTATAACCAATGTGCTCCTGCAATCTGTACACGTGGAAAAATGAGAATTCATACCCCATTTGAATCAAATATATGATATGTCAAGATCATTGTATTGTCATGAGCAACTAATAAAAAAAGAGTCTCCGTACATTAAAGAAACATTAATATTTATGGCTTTTGAAGTCAATGGGGATATGATCACGAAAGTAAAAAGCAGCAACCCACACTAAGGAGAGTCAACCCTTGAACAGCTTCCACTTCACCCTGTTTTCAGCATGGCATGAGAAAATTCTAGCTGATTCTAATTAGGGACTTCTGTCCCAAACAGGGATATCTGTCCTTACCAACTGAGAAGCCCTGGCATAAATTAGTCTTTCCTGCTTCAGTTTCCTCTTCTGTAGTGAAGAACATAATAGTCTTTAGTGCTTGGAGTGATCATAAGAAGTGAATTAACACAGAAAAGAGATCCTGCAGAAGAAGTCAGAGGTTATGGTAGTGCTGTTGCCTGCCAGCTGGAGACACTGAGCTAAAGGACTTAGAAGCTTCCATTAGGATTTCTGTCGCTCTCCAGTTCTATGTGTGTGTCTCATGTAGGCACAGTACGGAGCTGAAGTGTGTAGGGGACAAAGGTCAACTTGTGCTTTTTTTTTGTCGTATAAATAACTTACTGCATGAATAATACTTTCTTGTTCCCTATTTCTCTGATGAGTTTTGATTCTTTTATGTTTCTCTGTCTCCTCACACTCACTTCCCTCTCCTCAACTGTTCTCCCATCTCTACCGAAGTCAAGTAAACTGAAATGAGCTTACATGAGTCCCTATTATTAACCGCCTGAGCTGGATCAATAGCCTTCAATAAAACAAGAACTTTCCCCACTTCTGAAATTTCTGTTTTTATATTCCCAGACCCATCACATTGGTTTATTGTCAAAAGAGTCAAGTTTGACTGGTTCTCAAGACCAACATCAATTTTCAATTTATACATGTGGAAAAAAGCAATATCACCAATTATAAAGCAGCGAAGTAGTCTTTAATTACAGAAAAAACACATACAACATACAGTGATTAAAAGTGTTGGTTTGAAATGGGACTTACTCAAACTAAAAAGTTTTTTCTCAGCAAAAGAAACAATAAGAGAGGTAAATAGGGAGCCTACATCCTGGGAACAAATCTTTACTCCTCACACTTCAGATAGAGCCCTAATATCCAGAGTATACAAAGAACTCAAAAAATTACACAATAAGAGAACAAACAACCCAATCAACAAATGGGCCAAGGACCTGAACAGACACTTCTCAGAGGAGGACATACAGTCAATCAACAAGTACATGAAAAAATGCTCACCATCTCTAGCAGTCAGAGAAATGCAAATCAAAACCACCCTAAGATACCATCTCACTCCAGTAAGATTGGCAGCCATTATGAAGTCAAACAACAACAAGTGCTGGCCAGGATGTGGGGAAAAGGGTACACTTGTACATTACTGGTGGGACTGCAGATTGGTGCAGCCAATTTGGAAAGCAGTATGGAGATTTCTTGGAAAGCTGGGAATGGAGCCACCATTTGACCCAGCCATTCCCCTTCTTGGTCTATTCCCTAAAGACCTAAAAAGAGCATGCTACAGGGACACTGCTACATCGATGTTCATAGCAGCACAGTTCACAATAGCAAGACTGTGGAACCAACCTAGATGCCCTTCAATAGACGAATGGATAAAAAAAATGTGGCATTTATACACAATGGAGTATTACACTGCATTAAAAAATGACAAAATCATAGAATTTGCAGGGAAATGGATGGCATTAGAGCAGATTATGCTAAGTGAAGCTAGCCAATCCCTAAAAAACAAATGCCAAATGTCTTCTTTGATATAAGGAGAGTAACTAAGAATTTTTTTTCG
>NW_026000093.1:17622148-17626783 GCF_001458135.2 Marmota marmota marmota
GAGGGGAGGGGAGGGGGGATAGTAGAGGATAGGAAAGGCAGCAGAACACAACAGACACTAGTATGGCAATATGTAAATCAATGGATGTGTAACTGATGTGATTCTGCAATCTGTATATGGGGTAAAAATGGGAGTTCATAACCCACTTGAATCAAAGTGTGAAATATGATATATCAAGAACTATGTAATGTTTTGAACAACCAACAATAAAAACTTTAAAAAAAAAAGTGTTGGTTTGAAACCCTGATGTTTTAGTTAGTTTTTCCTTCCTGTGACCAACATACCTGACATGAACAATGTAGAGGAGAAGTTGATTTGGGCTCATAGCTTTAGAGGTTCTATCCGCAATCAACTCCTTAGCTCTGGGCCGGAGGTGAGGCAAAACATCATGGCGGAAGGGCATGGTGGAGAAAAGGAGCTCAGGACATGACAGCCAGGTAGTAGAGAAAGCCAGATTTGCTCACCAGAGACAAAATATAAACCCCAAAGGCACAACCCCAGTGACCTAATTCTTCCAGCCACACACTATCTGCCTACAGTTATTACCCAGTTAATTCATATCTATGGATTCATCCACTGATTAGGTTACATCTAACCATTTCACCTCTGAAAATTCTTGCATTATCTCACACATGAGCTTTTGTGGGGGACACCTCATATCTAAACCATAACACCTGAAGATAATAATATGTGCCTCTTAGAGCTATTATGAAGATTAAATGAAATAACTACTTATAGTGCTTACTATACATACTGGCCTCATGAAATATGAACAAATGTTTTAAGTCAAATGATTTTAACTTTGAATTGTTGCTGTTGTCGCTATTTGAACTTCAGACAAGTACCAAAGCCTTCTTAAAAACCTTCAATTATTTAAAGTCCTTTAATTCATTAGATAAGTGTTACAATATAGGTAGTTTTGTTCTTAACTATTTCATGAGAGCTACAGTCATGTTCTGTCTTGTTTATGTGTCTGATTCATTTTATCTGTGAGCTGGTGTGCCCCTGAACTGGGATTTTGAGCCCCATTATCATGCATGACCAGGAAGAGATCAAAGTAGACTTTATTTTATTTCTGAAATTTAATACAAACTGACAGGCCATAAACAGTAATTTCTGCATCCTGTATCAGGTCCAAGAAGTACACCAACCCCACCCCCTGACCTTCTTCTGACCCATTGTTCTTTACCATTCCTCTGGGCACCAGAGGAAATTTACTGCCTAGCTCACACCCCGCTTTCCTTTTTGCTTTACCCTCCAAGATCAAATAAAAGTTGTCAGGCTTCCAGGTTCCCTTCAAAACATGTGCAATACTTGTTTGTCAGGAAGGAAGGAAAGGAAGAAGGAGAAGAGGAGAGAATAAAGGAAAAAGAGAGGGAAGGAGGGAGGGAGGGGTGTGATTTACATCTCTGAGAAGTAGCTGGTAGCTAGGACCATGACAGAATACAGAAAGGGGATTAGCTAAAGATGGCCCTGGATTTGGTGGGGTCAATTGTACCCTTAAAATGTATCTAATCATTTAACTATCAAATGATTGCTATATTATTCAGAAAAAGGAGCAACTTTTAGTCTTATCCTAGATAAAATTTTTGTTAATTGTGTGAGCTTAAACAAATTTTATTTGATAACCAGTAGTAGTAGGGATGAAAAGCTACTGTTATCTAATTGAAAAAACTCATTTGATAACTTAACGAAGAATTTTTTTTCAGAATTTAAAGTGTTAAAAACAATTTAATTTTTTTTTCTAAAAAAAGAATCTTGAATGTCTCCTAATCTACTGTAAAATTCACATCTTTGGTATTAAATTCAATGTCAAGTCTAGCATTCAAGTTTAATATTGAATTCAGTAAGGAATTAAGCATGACTGATGCTTTTGCATGAGGGAACTATGCGTACTTCCTCAACATGTCCAAAATCCAGATATTCTTTCTTACTATTAGAAGAGTAATTAAAAGAGCAGAACTGTCAGGTTTAGCAAATAAAAAGATAGAACTGCTATGTTTTGAGATTCAAATTTACTTAGGGGTTCTATATTTTATCTGATAACCTTAAATAAAAGTGCAATTTAAAAATAAAGAAAATTTAAATGCTGAAAATCACATAGAACTAGGCTGGGCTAAGGCCAGTATCAGATTCATTGATTGCAGAAAATCAAGGTCTGAGACACACTCAATAATACTAGGCTCTGGTTCTGGGATCAAAGACATCCAGATAGAATTAGAGAAAATAGTTTTATTATTGACAATAGGTAACAGTTTAATGTCTATAATTAACTTGAAGTACCTATAGAAAGTGCCAGAAACCTATGAGAAAAACACCAGAAACAAAGTGTACAGATCAAGTCCAAATGACTAGGAAATATGAATACTGGAGAAACACAAACGCGTAATCAAAATATTATTATAGCCATCAGGATGATATTCTCAAGTGCTCAGATAGAAAGGTGACAGCATTTTATTTAACTTTCCAGTGGTTTTCAGTGGGATTCAATGATTCTGTACTCACCTGAGAATGTGTGTGTAAAGGATTATTTGAGAATAAAGAGGGATACTGTATTTTAACTTCAAAGCTGTGCTGAGTTCAGTTAGGGTATTGACCACCAGTAGATAGCACAGACTCCACAAGGTCAAAGTCTGGTCATTCACATGACTACCCCCACTCCAAACTCCAACCATAAATTCTGGGGAATCCCAAGGCACCCACACTTCTGGCTGACTGGCTACAAATCCAGGTGTTCCTACAAACTCCCTTTGGTTCAACAATTCCCCAGAATGACTCAAAGAACTTAAGGATACACTAAGGATTCCAGTTTTCATATAAAGGATACAACTTGAAAACAGAAATAAAAAGATACTTAAGACAAAGTCTTAGAGGGTCCCAAATGTTAAGTTTTCTTACCCTTTTCCTCCTGGAATTAGGCTACCTCTCCAGCCCAGAACAGAGATGTGTTCACAAACCAGGAAGCTTCACTGTGATTCAGTGCCCAGCATTTTCACTGGGGTTTCATTAGGCAACAGGAAGTCCCAATACTCTTATCCGTGCTTGGTCATTCTGCTGACCAGCTCCCTTTATGATTCACCATGAACTACCACATCAGCATAAAACTAGTTGTGATTCAAGAGGCTCATGACAACAAAGATACTATTATCACTCAGAAACTTAGATTTTAAAAGTTACATGCCAGAAACATGGAACAAATACTAAAAAAATATTATAATATAAGTAGTAAGGGAATATAGAAAAAGATAGCAATACTTTGAAAAGGTAAAGTCCTCTAGTTCAGTGTTTTACAAATGTTGAGTCATGACGTATTTGAGTAGGAAAAAACAATGTGTTTCATTGGGAAATAGCATCAGTGCAATACAATATGATTTGATATAACAGATCAGAGTATGTTATGTGTAAACAGATGAATGGATGAATAGATAGAGTCACTTAGTCACACATACATAGACATTGCTATGATTTGTGTGGTTTATCCTCTTCAAAACATGTTGAAATGTAATCTTAATTATGAGATAATAAGAAGTGAGATATTTAATAGGTGGATTCTTTTTTTTTAAATGTTCATAGCACTTTTTTTTTAATATTTATTTTTTAGTTTTCGGCAGACACAACATCTTTGTTTGTATGTGGTGCTGAGGATCAAACCCGGGCCGCACGCATGCCAGGCGAACGCACTACCACTTGAGCCACATCCCCAGCCCCATAATAGGTGGATTCTTAAAGGTTCTGCCCTCATGAATGGACTAAACCATTTGTGCAATTAGTGAATTATTGGGATACTGGGTTATCTTAAGTGTGAGTCTACTATAAAAGCCAGTTTGACTAAGTCTCTCTTGAGCTCTCTCTCACCAACTGATGTCCTGTTATGCCTTAGGACTCTATAGGGAAGTCAACCACCACCACCTTAATCTCTATCCAGAACAATGAGACAAAGTGGACCACTTTTAAAAAATAACTTATCCAGTCTACTATTGTATTATAAACAACACAAAAGGAACCAGTATACATACATACACTTGTATAAATATTTGCGAAGTAAAATGAATTTTTAGCATGGGTTGGAGACAAAATATTTAAGACCAGTGCCCCAAGTGGAGTGCCGCAGTCTGGCTGGGCACAAATCACGAGCCACTGAAGCAGGAACAAACTTTATTTTTAAACTGCAGGAAAACACTTCACAAAGCTCCCGGGGAATCCTCCCGAACACGAGGCTTGTCCAGGAACCCCCAGCCGGAAATATCTCTCCCGGAAATCCCTCCTCCTGCACTTCCCCAACCAATGGGAACTCTCGGGGAATCCCCGGAAATCCCCACGAGAACTCCAAAATAGTGCGAGAACTCAAAAGTTGCGGCAGAGGCGGATAGTAATGCCTCGCCTGTCAATCAATACTGTTGGCAAGATGCCAGGGGCCATACAGACTCGGCCGTGGCTCTCAGCATCTCCCCCTTTTTGTTTAATTAAACAACAAGCAATGTGGCTTAGGGACCGTGCCTGTTAGGCAGTCCAATTCAACATATGGTCCTTACCCGTCATCGGATGAACTGACCTCTAGGCGTCAGCCTCCTGTCTTAGGTTGGTACCACTGCAATTGGATCATACCCGTCACTGACTACCGGTCCAGCATACAGC
>NW_026000093.1:17631618-17640498 GCF_001458135.2 Marmota marmota marmota
CAACCCAATAAGATAACACAAAACAAAACCGAAACAGAATGAAACAAAAACGGAACAAAAAATCGTTGTATCAATTTTCCTATTTTCTTGACATGTGCATTTGTGGTCTATTTCTATCTCTTCCTAAGGGGCGAACAACTTCAAACCTTGAGCCAACCATTTTTCCCAATCTGCCTGAGAAAATTCTAGGGATAGGCAGCTTGAAACAAACACAAAACAAATCAAAACAAGAACACATTGTTTTTTAAAATGGTCACCCATTCTCTCGCCTTCCCTTAGGGGCAAGCAATTTCACTTACCCCGAAGCTTCAGACGTTCCCCGCACGGTCCGCCAAATGCCGCAGTCTGGCTGGGCACAAATCACGAGCCACTGAAGCAGGAACAAACTTTATTTTATTTTATTTTTTTAAATATTTATTTATTTATTTATTTTTAGTTCTCGGTGGACACAACATCTTTGTTGGTATGTGGTGCTGAGGATCGAACCCGGGCCGCACGCATGCCAGGCGAGCGCGCTACCGCTTGAGCCACATCCCCAGCCCCAACAAACTTTATTTTTAAACTGCAGGAAAACACTTCACAAAGCTCCCGGGGAATCCTCCCGAACACGAGGCTTGTCCAGGAACCCCCAGCCGGAAATATCTCTCCTGGAAATCCCTCCTCCTGCACTTCCCCAACCAATGGGAACTCTCGGGGAATCCCCGGAAATCCCCACGAGAACTCCAAAATAGTGCGAGAACTCAAAAGTTGCGGCAGAGGCGGATAGTAATGCCTCGCCTGTCAATCAATACTGTTGGCAAGATGCCAGGGGCCATACAGACTCGGCCGTGGCTCTCAGCAGTGGAGATAACATTTCTAGATATTTTAAAGATCTCCTATGAGTTGTAGTTATCATAAAATGTTTTCTTTTGAGTATCAGCTACTATTAGACTTCAGCAAACATTTTAAGTAACATACAAGCTATTTGAAAAATAACTCAGCTCATATGATTTATCAGGATTACTTCTCATGTTAAAGCAAATACTTACTTATACATTATTTATGCTACTTTTTTTTATACCATTCAGTGACCTAGATGAAATTTGCAATTCATGCTGTTCCATGGGAATAGTGGCAACTAAATCATCAGAATAAAAACCCTTCAGCCAGGAATTCTTCCAAGGAAGTGTTCCAGTTGAATAATGGTTCTGATGTCCTATATTCATTGAGTCCCTTTCACAATTGTCTGGTCTATGGAACATTCATTCATACATCTGATAGGTGTTTATTGTGTCAGATCCACGTTGTACACTGAGGATACAAAAGTGAAAAGGGCAGTTGTGGTTTCTTCCTGATGCAAGTGGCACCAAACGTGACATGAGCTGGGTGAAAGGCACCCCAAGAAAGAATTGGTTAAGCAGATCTCTGAAGATTGCCCAAGCAGACCAGGAAGGGGTAGTTCTCAAGCCAAAGAAGTGAAAGAGCAGCTGTGTAACTGGAGGAGAGGGAGCAAGGTAAAAGGCAAGAATAGGTAAGGCCTGTGATGGGCAGCTGCCAGGTTTTGAAGAATTCAAAAGCCACATTTGGTATCCCAGACATTATGTGAAGATAAGTTCCTTTGGAGTGATTAGACCTTTCCATTTTCTAAATAGCTAGAAATTTACCTATTTAGAAATAGCTATTTTCTAAATAGCACTAGAGGGCAAGGTGTAGAATTCTGCAAAATTGCTATTGATCAGGAAATCTTCTTTTATGAACATTCATATTCCAGTGGTAATGGCCAAGAAGTCAGTGCTTTGGGGAAAGAATGGAAATTATTCAGTGAGACAGAATTGGAGGATGCCTGCAGTATGGTCGACTATACTAGAACTAATAGTCCAGGAGGACATTTAATTTTGGATGTGAACAAAGAAGCTAAAGAGCAGAAAAGAATGAGAATCGAATTACTTGTAAAAGCTATAGCAGTGGTCACTCTTTGTTTCAGAATTTGATGCTTTTCAATTGCTGTCTATAGAGTATATTATCCAAAATTTAGTTCCTTTTTCCATTTTAGCACAATATTATATTTAACACATGGCTGGTTTAATTAATTTAGGCTGAGGGATTACAAATTCAAATGTCCTTTTATCACATCTGTTTTGCTTCAGCTATCATAATAGTATTTTTTTAAGACCAATGTGTGGAATTGAATCAAACTGAATCATTTCTTAACACTATGAAAATAGAATCTAGTACTTGGAGGCAAGAATAGTAGGTCCCCACACTTCATTTAAAATTAAATTCTACTTTTAAAATCTCAGAGACTAATTTACATTCTTTTGCTTTCCTAAGTGGCTTTTTTTTGGTGAATTTTCAGATTTAAAATAGACGGATTATTGTGCATTTTGCCCATATGCAGTCATTTATGTCATTATTCATATTCATTCTTTTCCATTTTTAAAATAGGCACTTATTTTCATTTTGCCTTTACTTTAAAAGTCAGAGGTAATTTTGTTCCTAGACAAATTCTACCTTCAAAATATACCATCTATAGATTTCTTTACTGAATATTTGGGACTCTTGATTTTAACTGTAGAAACCCCATTCACACTTTTTTAAATAAAGGAGATTTATTGGTTCACATGCCTAAAGCACATGGGTTTAAGGATGTTGGAAATTAAAAACATAATCTTTCAGGTAGCTATTGCTACCTTTTATTTCTGCTTCTTTCTGCAAATTGCACTCCTGCTCTGCAGCTGCAGACAGTATTCTTCATGTGGGAGAGGACCAAGAGTCTGCTCCTCATAACATATCTTCTGAGCTCTGTTCCAGGGAAAAAGGGTAGCTTTACATAGATCAGTTATGAAAACTCTACCCAGGGAAGAGTTCTGTTTGGCCTGATTTCAGTCAAGTGACAATCTCCAATTCAATTACCATACTTGAGGTGGCAAGCCATAATTAGTGACTGCCTATAGAACCATGTGGCTTGAGAAGCACTTTGGAGACAAAAAGGAATTACATTATAAGCAGAAAAATAAAATATTAACTTCAACTACTGACCACATAAAATGTAAATAGGAACATACTTTGAAGAATAAAATTCATTATTTTAAATCATACACACACACACACACACATTCCTCCCTCAAAAACTCCCTTTAATATACCAGTGTATAGTGACATATTTTTTTTTTTACATTTGTCTCTTTCACTGAATGGCAATTCCCCAAAGAACTAATTATATATTATTTGTATCGCTGATTAACAAATGCAGATTTGTATTGGTGCCTAACATTGTACCAGCACACAACAGATGCCTAAGTATTTATTGAACTGAGCAGATAGATGTATATGAAAATCATTTGTACATAGCAAGAGAAACATAAGTAATCTTGGCCCATTCACAGCCACAACACTATAAAACCCACAAAACACACACACACACATATACACACACACGTACACTTTTGTTAACATCCAGGATTTTTAGTTGAAGAACAATGAGTAGTATGGAAAAATTCTTGGTTATCCAAAAAAGCTATTTATTATTCAACCCTTCTTCCTGGACACATAGCTAGACCACATTTCTCATACCCCTTTGAATTTTAGGTATGACCATGTGACCATTTTCTTAGAAAATGAATATGTGTCACTTATGAAGCTAGACTTTGGACTGCCTCCTTGCTATTCTATCTACTGGAATTCAGATCAACCAAACCTCAACCATGCAGATGATGACAATACATTAGGAAACTGTGTAATCAGCATGGAGGAAGTTGTGTCATTAAATGACCATATGGAGCAGAGCTGATTCATCAAGTTATAGCATTTACCCTCCAACCCATAACATGAGAAAAAGAAAAATCAACTCTGTTCTTCAGGTTACCGATTGGTTGGGTTCTCTTTGTTACAAAAGTTTGCCTTATGCTAACTTTAAAAAGTGAAAGAATTGCAAATTTGGGGCAGGCCACAAGCTAGGAGGTAGGATTCACATTGAAAGTGAAAAAAATACATAGATTTTGAAAGTAGAGCAAAGTAGATTTTAAAAATACAGAAAACTGCAATAGAAGAAATGAGTCTGGATTGGAATTGGGCACTAAGAGAAGGTTCAGGTATAGAGTAAGATTTGGCCAACTATAGAATGTGCAGGATGCAAAGAGATAACTGGAAAAAGAGCAATTTAAGAGTTTTGATTGCATTTCCTTTGGATTTTTCTGAGACAATATAAATATTTAAAATATTAAAAAATTTTCTGTTGATCCATGTTTATATTAATTAAAATGTGATACCAAGTAACTGGACTGGCCTTAGAAGTAATCAAATTACTAATCCTACACATATTTCTCTAAGAACTAAATGAATATTGTCTCCTACTCGGATTTAGACTATTAAATTGCATTTGAAGTTTTTGTTTTATTCTTCTGGCAAAGAAAACTTGTAAATTAATTATTGAGCAAAATGAAGTCATTTCAGTGGTTGAACAAACATGTTTACAAATATCTCCAGATGTGTGTCAGGTTGGGAATTAACTTAGAAAATGGGAATACTGCTGTATCCTTTAACTGTCATAGATCATTGTTCATTTGTTTACTTTTTTATTTTGAAAAATTTCAAACTGGCAAAATTTGAAAAATAGTACAATAAACACTAATATATCATTCGCCTGGATTCATCCTTTATTAACATTCCCTTTTCCTCTCTCTCTCTCTCTCTCTCTCTCTCTCTCTCCCTCTCTCTCTCTCTCTCTCATATTCTCCTGTATTTTCAATGTTTTATTCTAAAGTAATTATGTTTTACTCTTCACAATTAGCTTAAAATGTATCTGGAATGGATTTTTGTTTAGAAAGATCATGATTTACATTTTAGGGTAACTAGCAGAGCTGGAAATTAAGCAATTTTCTGGGCTATGAACCCATCCTTTCATATGTATCTCTGTGAGGTTGAGATGAGACTTAACAAAGCCCGTCATCTTTACCACCTGTTTCCTATTATGCCTACCACATATGGTACTATACAGGAAAGCCAGAAGATTGGGCAAAACCAGAGACATGCTCCTTCCTGCTCACTCTGTTAGTCACCACAGCATGACTTTCGCATAGCAATGACTTTCTATCTACAGTAGCAATCATTTCAGTTTCCAGGTTTTTTGTTTGTTTGTTTGTTTTTGACATTTCCCAAACTAGCCTCTTTGTGCCCCTTTGGAGAAATCAGCATTGGCCAGCTAAGACTCTTCCCCTGAAGTCTAGTTCCCTACTCTGGTGGGTTTTTCTTCCACCCTCTAGGTTCCAATACAGTTGGCCTTCCATACCCACTAGTTCTACATCCATGGATTTCACCAACCATAATGGAAACATTTTTAAAACAATTATGAACATGTATAGAGTGTTTTCATAGTCATTATTCTCTAAACAATATAGTATAAGAACTATTTATAGCATTTACATTGTATTAGGCTTTACAGGAAATCTAGAGATGATTTAAAGCATACAGGAAGATTGTATGCAAATACTATTCCATTTTATAGGAGGGATTTAGGCATCCACAAATTTGGGTATCCTTGGGGCAGTGGGGGGGGGGTTCCCTGAAACCAATACCCCTCACATATACCAAGAGATGACGGTAACTGCAAACTGCTCCTTTTAGACACATGGGTCCCCTAGCAATGGCATCTGCTTCCTGCACACTATCTCTATCACCTAATTGTGCCTTTTTTGCAGCTGTGTTACCCTAATACTTGTTTACCACATTCCCTACATTTAACTCTCTCTGTTGGAATAATAGTGTGGTTTCTGTTTTTCTCCTGGACTTTGTAATAGGTCTATTAGTCAATGACCCACCATTGCTTACTAAAACACTAGGGTTTTTTGCAAAATACTGCAAAACCATTTTGCACAAATCAAATAACAATAGATAAGTGGCTCTATTTGGAGCTCTCTTTTGCTTCCTTGGCATATTTTTTCCCATCTTTATGGCAACATCTTACCATTTTGTCTTTGTTATTTTGGCTTTATAATAAATCTTGACATCTCATGTTATTAACCATCTCTTGAGTATTTTCTTGAAGTTGTGAGAGGGCCTGGCTTTCAGCTCCTTTCGGGTATCCTTCAGTAATGGAGAGCCACCGTTGCTCAAGGTCACATCCTGCACCCATCTCGTGACTTCATCCCGTGACTGAGAGAAACAGACAAAGATGCATTCTTTCTAGCCACTGCAGGACATCCTGATGGGGACACATTCCTGAGCTCCCTGTCAGTTGGGTGAGGCTTTGCCAGACCTATATGGCAGTTTGACATTTCCCTCTGCCCATAACACTTCCTCCTTTACCCAGTTGTTGATCTCTAATAAGCATCTTATTTCCCCAATTTCTGTCACAGCATCTGCTTTAGTACACCCCAAACTGTAACATGACCTTATCTCAGAAACCTGGCACTCTTCTGCTTTTGGTGATAAGAGCTAAAACCTATATCCTTGATTACAAGATTGTTTATTCAGTGGGGCACAGGGAGCTATGTACACCATGGTGAGCTCTGAGATAAAAAATAAAGTCCACAAACTCAGTACCTAAAGCATGGCTTTGCTACCAACAGCAGTGCAGAAGGAAAACAAGAAAGGATTTGAGAGCTAGTGGCCACACACAGAGAGCCACCTCGGTTCTGGAATATTATAGTCTAGATCAAGAAGAGGCCCTCCCTTCTTTTCTTTTCATCATTGTTTATAGAGTTGTATCTATTTTTTTTTTGTTTTGTTTTTTTCCCAGAGAACCAACTTTAAGTTTTGTTGTTGCTACTGTGTCATCGTTCACAGCTTTGTTTTCCATTTACTGATTTCTGATCTCATTCTTTTCTGGTCTTTTATTCTTCCCTTTGAGTTTATTCTGTTGCTCATTGTTTAACTTCTTAAGATGGATGCTGGAAGCATTTTTTTTTTTTTTTTGGTACCAGGGATTGAACCCAGGGACACTTAATGACTGAGCCACATCCCCAGCACTTTTTATGTTTTATTTTGAGATAGAGTCTTACTAAGTTGCTTAGGGTCTTGCCAAGTTGCTGAAGCTGGCTTTGAACTTTCGATCCTCTGGCTTCAGCCTTTTGAGCTGCTGGAATTACAGGTTTACATCACCATGCCTGGCTGGGAATGTTAATTTTGATGGTTAACTCTTCTTTAAAGTATTTAAAGCTATGAGTTTCCTTCCAAGCATCATTTTTTATACAGTATGAAAATATAGCACTTTTAACTCCTCACTCTGTGTGGGCTGTACTTAGTGATTTCCTCTGACAGAGCATACTGTATGTGACTTCACAGTGAAGGAACTTGACAAACATCATTTCAGACAGATGATCAAGGTCAACATCAACAGGAATAAATCCTATTGATCATATTTAACATTGACTCACTAATAAAGACATACAGGACCTTACCTTTGGAGTCTTTGGGGTTTTCCTCCCAAAACCACAGCTTCAATTTAACCATGAGGAGATAGCAGACAAATTCCAGTGGTGAGACATCCTGAAAAATGCCTAACCAATGTTATGCAAAACTGTTAATCTTAGCCATCAAGGAAAGTCTGAGGGACCATCAAGGGAGACATGATGACTCAATGTGATGTGGAATCCTGGATGGGATCCTATAACAGAAAAAGCCACTTGAGAAAATCTGAATAAATCATAAAGTTTAACTAATTATAATGTATTTACATTGATTTATTACTTGTGGCAAAAGCATAATACTGATGTAAAATGCAAAGAAGAGAAAGCGGGTGTGAGATATATGGAAAAATTTTTTCATTAATTAAATTTCCATGTTTGTAAATATAAGCTGTTCTTAAAATTATATGTAGACATGTGCATAATCATTTTGTTACAGAGATTTTAAAATTTAATTTTGGTTCTATTTTTAAATTTTTTTCATTAAGATTATGTCTTTAACTTGCAGATTTCCATAGTATGAGTTATAACTTTTAAATATCTGAGAATTTATTTATTTATTTTTTATTACTTTCCCACTGATTTACATTGTGGAAGAAGATTATATTCCTATAACATCTATATATTGACATCTTTAGACTTTATTGCTGAACTAAGGTCAATTGTAAAGGTATCATGTTTACTGAAGAAAATGCATATTCTATACTTCTTAGATCTCCATGAGGCCAGATTTATTGTTTTTATCATTAGATATCTACTTAGCTGCTTGTTTTCACTTGCTTAACCTTCAGTAGGGAACTCTCCCACAATGAAGGGGAACTTATCACTTTCTTCCTACATGTGTCAGTTTTTGCCACAGATATTATAAAGGTCTTATTGCAGTTCTTGATGACTTGAACTTTAACATCATGCAGTTACAATCTTCTTCCCTTTATCTTAAAATTTCTGTCAAAAGAACTACAACAGCTCTCTTTTGGTTGGCATCTTTCTAACATTTTATTAAAATCCTTTTACTTTCAACCTTTGCATCCAATATGTTTAGGTGTGTCTTTTGTAAACAGCATATATCTGTCAATATTTATTTTTTAAAACTGGCTTACTTAGTTTGTTTACTTTTGTATAATAACTGATGTGTGTTTCTGTTCCTACCTCTTTATGTTATTATACTTTGTTATTATGTTTGTTCTCACTATTTCTACACCTCATTTTAATCACCCAAAAGACAAGAACTTCATGTCCCCTCAGACATTCCTTGGCCTGTTTTCCTACCCCCAATTCTCGGGTTAATATCATGTAAACCTTTGGTGGTCATAGCCATTTGTAAAGACCACAGACAGTATCAAAATGTCGGATCCTCTTTTCTTCATACTGTTTCTTGCAGCATTTTCTTGATGGGTCTGTTTCATGTAAATGCTTCATAGAAAACTTTTGTGATCACAAAAAACTTTTGTGATTAGCATGGCAAGTGTCCAAAGCCTGTGGTACCTAAATATATATA
>NW_026000093.1:17641020-17694326 GCF_001458135.2 Marmota marmota marmota
TATATATATATATATATATATATATATATATATATATATATATATATATATATATTAATGACCTTACATTGAAGTGATAACTTGTTAGAATATAAAATTCGAATATAAAATTCTATGTACTAAGTTTTTCTTTAGTACCTTTAGAATACTATTCTACCCTCTGTAGTAATCTGATTTTTATTCTTTTGTATTCTTCTCCATAAATGAATTTTTCTCCATGTATAAAACTATGTATATATAGTTTTCAGTTTCCTTTTTTAAAAATTACACTATAAAATATGGATGTTTTCCTTATTCTCTTTGTTAGCACTTTATGTGTCTTTTCAATCTCAAAACTGATGGGTTTCTTTAAATTATTTTTTGGAACATATTTCAATTAGTCCTTCAAATATTTCTTTAAATATGTCCTACTGCCCATTTCAGACTCTCTTCTCTTTCTCTGGAACTTCTGTTTAGAAGTACAACTTCTATCAGCCACATCTCATTACTTTTCTTTTATATAGCTTTTTTATATCTTTGCCCTTTGCTGTCTTCTGGGAGATTTTTCCAAAGTGCTCCTCTAATTTGCTAATACATTCCTCAGAATCATTCTGGATTTTTTTTACATTGATGTGTGCTTTATAAAATGTATAGTTGTGAAAATATCAAATATTATTTTTTGGTTCTCATTTGTGCTTTCTTATTCTTATGGCCAGTACCATTACTTATCTCATGTTTGGTGCTGACCAGGCTACATTTAAATTCTTGGCCTATTTGTTCTTAGAGTTCTGCTTCTTATAGAAACTGTAACAGTATGTTTTTCTTTTAAAGTGCTCCTGAAAATCTTGTTATTTAGGTTGGTGAACAACATTTTGTTCTGAATGTATACACCAGTATGTCAGGAAAGACTCCTCAAAGCAGGAGCTCAGTGGGCTCAGGAGGGATGGATGTGCTGTGGGTGGAGACCCCTAACCCCCAAACCATTGATCAACTGGTGCTCTGGCCTCAAACTACCTCTCCAGGCTCCAGGTATTCAGTCTCACTGGCTTCACCCACTCCATCTCTCCAAGAAGTGTTAGGCCTGCAACATGCCCAAGATTATAGTCTCTCATCCTAGGGATGGTAGAGGGAGTTGGAAGAGTAGGGAGCGGGGGATGCATTGCCCCAAGTCAGTCCTTACTTATTTTTCTCAGTTCCTGTGAAGCACAGGACTTCTTCATGGCCTGAGTTTCCTTCAAAAGTCCTTTAAGGAAAGCTCTAAGTTTCTAAAATGTCCAGGCAGCCTCTATCTGTACCAAGGCAATAAATAGCAAGGCCATCAAAAGCAGAACTCTGTCACTTCCTTCCTATCTCCCAGCATCACCACTACCTCACCTACCTCCTACACTGGCCAAAGATGATTCCCCACCTGAACCCTATCCCTATGCTCCCCCAAGCCTGAGGGTTCTCAGGATTTAGTTCTTTGTGTTTTTCTTATCATTCCTCCCCGGTTCAAACTTATAAGCAGATGTAGCAAAATCAGCATTGTGGTAGAAACTGTAAACTGATCACTGCACAGTTGCTTAGCGTATCCAAAGTAAAGGTTTTCCTTTATATACAATTACCATCGATCACTTCCTCCCTAGTTATTTGATATTAGCAGAAGAGGGTGAATCAGGTAGGTCACAGAAGCCCAGTCCTTATTCTTCTCAGCAGAGGAAAGGAATAATAACTCTTTAATTATAAAAACAAACTTTGAAGAGCTATTTGATCAAGGTGTTGGGAACATGCATTTGAAATGACTCAGTGTTTGCCCAGCAAAACTTTAAGAACGTATTGTTATGTTAGGACATTTAACTTTCTTTCTGGGCTAGAGTTGTGGCTCAGTGGTAGCATGCTTGACTTGCATGCGTGGGGCACCGGGTTCAATCCTCAGCACCACATAACTTCCTTTCCCTAAATACTTATCTGGTACATAAACTAATTTCAAAGGGTTTTTTTTTTTAACAAGGCAGATGTTCAGAGGATATTTAACACTACAGGTCTGCAACTTGGGGATACCTGAGTGTCTCCAGATTAGGAAGGGCAGTGGAGTCCATGGTAACTCATAAGAGAAACAACAGAGTAAGAGGTAGAGAAAACTGTGGGCAATAATGAGAGACGTGGAACCAAAACCAGAACAGGGGGTTAGAGAAGACAGGGAAACCAATCTTTCATGAAGAAGAGCCAAAAGTGTCTAGTGCCTTAGTCAAGACAAATATTGACAAGAACAAAATGTTCTTGATTTGGGGGAACAAAGAGATTGTAGAATTCAGAGTGTGGGATGCAGACAGCAAAACTGAATTAGGGGAGAATTGATAATGAGAATGAGCAGCAAGAGTGGGCAACTGTTCTAAAAAGTTTGGTTGTAAAGTGGAGTGGTCCGTGGAGGAAATGGGAAGGGCCCTTAGATACTAAAGAATGGAGCACAATCAGATGGCTAAGTCAATAGTTCTCAACCAGGAGCACAAAGTAATGCCACCTGGGAAGCTGCTAAAAAAAATGCTGTTAAAAAATGCATATGCCAGACCCTGCCTGTGACTACTCTGATTTAATAGGTTTGGAGTGAGGCCCAGCATTTGCACTTTTTTGGGAAGCCCCCTAGGGGATTCTAATGCACAGCCAGATTTGGAGTTAGTGGTCTGAAAAAGGACGGAGGAGAAGAGAGACAGAAAAAAAAAAAAAAGGAAAAATGATAATCATTGGAATTAAGGGGCTCAAGCAGGGGTAGAAAACTTGGTCTTAACAGGAAAGAGAAAAAGATGGAGTCTGAGATATGGAGGGAAATCAAGGAGTTCCCATCTCACAGCCTGTGGGGGTTGTGTGTGGTGTGTAAAGTGGGAAGAAAAACTGCTGAGAGCACAGGGAGAGGAGGGTAAAAAAAAGTAGAGGAAGGTAGGATGGCTGTAACAGGAGCCTGAAACCGAATTTCTGACATTGCTGGGGACCCATTTGAGGCTGTAGTGGAGACTGTTCTACATGATGAGGTAAGTCTGGCAGTAGGCAGATCAAAGGTCTGAGCGGGTAGGCGAGAGGAACAGCTGCAGTAATGGCGGCTCATGACTGGGAAACAGGACGCCATGGAATGGTGACTCCAGGGAATTATGTGGTGTGGTCAGCTGGATCTGGGCAAAAGAAAGAAGGAAGTGAAGAGGGAACGAGGCTGGAGCAGTCCAAGAGACAGGAAGTAGAAAAGCAAGAGGGGAAGATCATGGGGTCTTAACCAGAGAGCAGGTGTTGGGATTTGAGTCTTCAGATGTGCATAGAGCTAGAGGACAGCCATGCCTGGGTGCAACCAAGGGTGTGTGGCTGACACAGAACAGGAAAAGGTACAACAGAACATCCATGTCATCCCCAAATATGTTAATCAAATTTAACCTATAAAATACTTAGATACAATATATGTGTATATATAATATGAGTATGTGTGTATATATATATATATATATGTATAGTATATATATGATGAAATTATATATATTCATATGGTGCATGTTTGTGATGATGGTTTTCCTGGTCTTCCCAGCATGCTTTTGAAAACACAAAAGGTAGGAATAAATAAAAATTCCACCTATGTACATACGAATAAAAAGGACTTATAAATAAGCACAATTTTTCACATCTGTTTGTATATGAAGTATGTTCACACCAATTCTTGAAAAATTGTGCTCTATATGTGTAATAAGAATTGTAATACATTCCACTGCCATGTATTTAAACAATAAAATAAATTAAATATTAAATAAATAAATATTTAAAAAAGGCTAAATGAACATAAACCAAAATATTAATGGTGACATCTTGGTGAATTTTTTTTTATCTTTTCTAAAAATTATGCAATGACCAAATAACATTTCTACAATCACAAAAGGCAATGCATTTAACACATAAAAATAAAATGATTTACCAAAAGTAAACTTTGCTTTTTCAGGATATCTTAGTCTTTAAGGAAGTAATATTCTGAACTATGGAACATATTGCAATATATTATATGGAGTACCTAAAGCTATCAGCAATTCTAATGAGTCACTTTCTTTCCGGCTCATTTTAACTATGAGATAGCAATCAGGCCTAATTATTTAGATTTGTAAATATTTACTTTCAAGACAAGTTCCTGATGTTGATAATGTTGACTCACTAAATGCAAGTTGACACTGATATATTACAAGACTTCCTTTTCTGAGGGTTATGTATTGTGTTGAGAGAACTTTATGAAGGAGAAAAAGAAGTCAGTCAACATAAGATCTTTGACCCAATTTTACTTTGCAAACTCTTCAACAAACATGCATATATATTCCCTGTTCCATTTTCAACTTTATTTTTCTCCAGAGCACTTACTAACATACCATTTATGCCATGAGCATGTGTAAAATTTGTCATATGCATAAACACACATGCAAGTTCATGTATCTTTGATATATATTAAGTCAGAAATTCAGATTTCCCTGCTCTGTGGTAGGACATCAACTTAGCTATTTTTTTTTAAAGCTCCCAAGATGATTCTTGTGAGCAACAAGTATTCAATAAAATCAACTCAGTTAAATCCAAATGGAATTTTTTACAGCCTTGCTCCTTTGTTCCATGAATAGCAAGACATTGTCTGGGCTGCTAACATTCCTGAGATCTCATGTCCCAGCCATCCTGAATGTCTGCTACTCAATTCTTTGTTCATCATCAATTGGTGAACCCAGAACCACCTTTCTTCAGTGTCTTCATTTTTGTCTCTCTTTTGGGAAATTCACTAAATACACCAAATAAAATTAGGAAAAAAGAAAAACTCTAAGTTCCTTCGAGACATAATCAGAGGGTAAACTGTATTTCTTGCAGAATTAAAAAGGCAAGATGAAAGAAATGCCTTCAGTGGAAATTGACACCTGCAACAATTTACAGAAGGATGCCTTAAAATGTTTAATGTTGACCATGAAACCACAGCTGGCAAGTTTTGGAGGCGTGTAGTATTGCCGTTCACTAGAAATCACTGAGCGACAGCTGGCAGGGCTTACAAAGTGCTGCTTTAAGGAAGTCCCTCTGGGACCATGAGACAGCAGCTGGCAGGACTGCTAAAGAAAAAAAATCAACTCAGACAACATAGCCATACTTTAAAAAGTCATTTTATCAATCGGCATCATCTTTTGCAAGCTTTTCTTTTGAGATAATTATACAGTTATAGAAAATTGAGAAGATAAGAAAAAGAGGTCCCACGTATCTCCTACTGTTTCCTCCAATCATTGCATCCTGTGTAAACTGTACTACAGTATCAAAATTAGGAAACTGACGTTGGTGCTGTGTGTGTGGTTTATGCCATTTTTTATCATGTATGCATCATATAACCATTGCTGTAATTGAAATGCAGAATTATCCCATCATTTTTCATTTTTCTAGGATAAATGCTCAAGAAAACAGGTGCAAGATCTACTTGGTGATTGACCATTCATTCACTACGTCCCTCTCAGTACCTGGTAATTTCCTTTGCTACTTTTAAAATCTACTTTATGTGATTTCCTCTGAATAATGTTTGCATGAACAATCTTTTTTATTCTTTTACTTTAACCTACCTACATTGTTATATTTGAATTGAATTTCTTATAGATAGCATATAAAGAAATTAATAGATAATTTTTAGAGTAGTTTTAGGTTTACAGGAAAATTGAGAAGTAGAGAACTCCCATCTATCCTCCCTGTCTTACTATCTCCCTATCTGTATTATTAACATCTGGTATTAGGGTGGAACAACTGTTACAATTTACAAACCAATATTGATACTTTAATATTAATTAAAGTCCATTATTTACATTAGCATTCACTGCATGGTGTATGTTTTATGGACTTTGACAAATGTACTATGTCATATATCCACCATTACAAAGTCATAAAAAGAGTGTCATGGCCCTAAAAATCCTGTGTCTTACCCATCCATTCCTCCCTTCCCACCTCAAGCTCCTGGACACCATGATATTTTCATGATGTCTGTGGGAATTATAATGCAACTAACTATAAAAACATATGCATAAAATTTATTGAAGTTAGCTGAAAAACAACCCAAGTGAGATCAAATTTCACTAAACATAATGAACAGAGCAAATGATTAGTTCTTATTGAATTAATGAAAAAAGCACCATCCTCTTTCAAAGTCATTTTGCTTAACACTTGCCCTTTCATCCATGAATTAACATCTTTCTTTAGCTGTCAGTTGTCTATTTGCCCAGAGTACAGAGTGGTAATCAACTTTCCAAATATGAGATAGAGTTTATTCATTGCCTCTAATTTGTCATGTTTATAGTCACTCTACCTCCAGAAAAGGTGACTTTGCTTTAAGATATGATTTAAATACCTTCTGTTTTTGCTGCTGCTAATATTTAGTCCAAAGAAGAATAAAATACATGTTTCATTGTTCAAACTAGGAGCAGTGATGTAAATATTGTAGACTCATCTTGAAAATGAAACTTTAATACAAAGGAAAAATCTCAGGAATGATAAAGTTTGCTTATACAATACAAAGCAAAAGGTATTCAGGGAAGTATGTAAATTCTGAATCTTTGGTTTATTAAGAGTGGGTGATATCTACTCTAAGCCTGCTGTTTTCTGAAGCTCAATTTTATCCACAACTTCCTCTTACCAGCTTCCTGTTACCGGCTATAAACCACCATATCACGATAGAATTCAGAGTGTTGGAGGTATCTAATGCTAGCATGGCCCCAGGAGAAGAAATGGATGGAACTGGTGTGACTAGCCAAGTCTACTATGCTGTTCCACCAACCTTCCTCCCCCTTTCCAGTGCCTGCTTTTCCTAAGCAGCTCATTAGACAGCACACTTATGCCAGATACCCGTTCATTATATATGTATTCCATAAATATTTATTAAGTACCTACTATGTGCCGCATATGCGTTACATATTAGGAAGACAACAGTGAACAGCATAGAACCCTACTAGCATAGAGTTTATATTCCCATGCTGGGAGATAGATAGTGAATAGACACTTAAGTAGAAAGATGTGTGATAAAATAAAGTCACAGTGATAAACACCATTGAGAAAAGTAAATTGGGATGAGAAAGTAGAGATTGATGGGACAATTAGGTCATAGATGAGTCAGGCTTCTGTGTATAGTGACCTCTGAGAAGAGAACTAAAGAAGAGAAAAAAGAGGCTGTATGGATTTGTGGAAAAATAGGACCTCAGGTAGGTGCAAAGTCCCAGAGGTAGTACATGTTTGTTTAAACCAGAGTGAACAAGCATGAGCAGGCAAGCAATGAAGGAGAGACCATCAGAAGAGAAGCAGGGACTAGGGCATGTATGACCATATGTTTCTGCCTGCCCTGTTAAATTAGCCTCTCCTGTTTCCTACCTATAATACTGTTTTGATTTCTCTTCATAACTTTTACAACTAACAGGATTGTTATGTTATTATATTGGATTAAAGGTTTATTCTAAACCAGATGGAAATCTAATAAAGTCTTTTTATTGTTGGCCTAGACTGCCTTTGCTGCCTGTGTTAGTTAGTTTCTTGATCTTGTGACCAAACTATCTGACCAGAATAACTTAGAGGAGGAAAAAATTATGGTTTCAGAGGTGCAGCCCATGGTCAGCTGACTCCATTGCTTTGGGCCCAGGCTGAGGCAAAACATCATGGTGGAAGAGTGTGGCAGAAGAAAACTGTTCAACTCATGGCAACCAAGAAGCAGAGAGAGAGAAAGGGGATAAGATAAAATCCCCAGAGGCACATCCCAGTGACCCACCTCCTCCAGCCACTTGCCTACAGTTACCAGTCAGTCAGTCCATTCAAACTAGGTGGATTGATCAGGTTACAGTTCATGAAGTACAATCATTAATGAACATTCCTGCATTCACCAGGAGCTCATATTCAAACTATAACACTGCCCAAACGTCACTGTGAATGCTATGGAGAGAACGTGGCATGGGGGCACAGTGGACCAGGCCAGAGGCATGGGAAAGTATGGGAAGGAGTAATAGTGGGAGAGGAGATGAGAAGAACTGTGATTTCGAACACAGTTTCAACTTAGAGCAGAAAGAATTTGCTGGTGAATTAAATGAGTGTGGTTCAAGAGAAACAGAACGTGAGGAGAGATGCTGAGCTTTTCAGACCTGACAACTAGGTGAGTGGTGTTATGCTTTCTGAAATGCAGAACTCAGAGGGGCGGGGGATTGGTGGAAAGAAACTCAGATACTGCAACAGAGTCTGCACCTAACCTTAACAAATATAGGACCTTCAGGAATCCCTCAAACTTGTAAATATTACAATAGCCTACAATATTTCCCATAAATTATAACCAAAGAACCTCTTTCTTTTTAGTCATTTTAAAGATCTCTCCTTTACTAGGGGAGCAATTTTTTTTTTTTAAATACCAGGGATTGAACCCAGGGGCACTTACCCACTGGAACACACCCCCAGCCCTTTATATATTTTATTTTGCGATTGGCTCTGGCTAAGTTATTAGGACCCGCTAATTACTGAAGCTGGCTTTGAAGTTGAGATTCTCCTGCCTTAGCTTCCAGAGCCCTTGGAATTACAGGCAAGTGCCACCACACCCAGCAAGGGAGCAACTTGGAGGGTGATCTGAACACTTATTTGAAATAGCATCATGAGTGCCTTTTTCTTACGACTTTATAGGCCCATATGGTGCACCCAAACAGGGTGGGATTCTATCCACAGATAAATTTGGCACTTCACTCTAGTTTATTCAAAACTTTAAATTTCCAGAAAAGGATTATTTTAGGCAATTTCACATTCACCAGCAGCCTTAATAGTTTCTATTTTGGCCGATTTTTGCATAGAAATTGGATTTGTTATACCTTGTGAGTGTTTCTGGACACAGGGCAATAACTCAGCCTGAGAAATCCACGTGGATGTGAGGTTGCTCTCAGAGCTATGAAGGTCTCCCTGGCTACACTGATCATCTAGGAACATCAACTGGCCTTGACCTGAGATACGCAACTGTAAGAATCAGTAAAATTTGAAATTTTGAAATTATTTCAAATTCTGAATCAGGAAGTCATGCAAATTGTCAAAATCGTGGATTTTAAATCATGAATGTCAATGAGATATTTTAATTGATCATATTCAGTTCCCTCCAGTAAGTTTTATGAGTTCTCTGCTCTTTATGAAATTGTGTTTTTGAAGGTTGCTCCTTCTCTGTTCCTGTTACTGTAAAGTTTCCCTTGCCTAATTCAGGTATTTCTTAAGGAATCTGACAAAGTTTTAGATATTCTAGAGAAACCATATGATCAAACAACAACAATAACAACAACAAAGAAAGAATGAACAAACAAACAAACAAACATTGGTCCATATCTTCTCTCTGCCTCTCTGAGTATGTTTCTCCATTTTTATGTGAGGATAATGGCACTTACTTTGTGTGGTATTTGAAAATGGCCCAGGGTAAATATCTGTGATGGTCATGGAGACATGGTCACAGATAGCAATTCAATGATCCTGTTGTGAGGAATTCTGTTGGTCAATTTTGTTGTTGCATAACACCAAAGACTGTTGCTCCCTGCACATGATTGAACATGGCAGGAGAATTAAAGCTAGGCCATTTCTGTCAACCTTCTAAAGGCCAAATTTGTTTCATAATCCCATTGGTCAGCTGAGATTTTCTCAGAGCTGCTCTGAGTAATCTGCTGCCCCTCTACCAAAATTTCCTTTTTCTCTCCATTCCCAAGAGTTCAACTGCCTCAAATGCTGAAGGCTTTCTCCCCTACTCCAACTCCCTTCTCCTTTATCTTCCACAAGTGTGGGTCTCAATATACTTCTTGCATGTCCAGGTCTATCTTGGCTTCTGCTTCTCTAGCACCCTGACAAGCTGCCTTCGATGAAGAACACTAGGATCTCAGGCAGTGCCTGTACTGGGGAGACAGCGCTCTTCAGCATTCTTGCAATTCTTCTTGGTAGCATGCAGAGCTCCTGGCCTGCTGCAAGGAGTTATTTGTGAGCACCAGTTCAACATGAGGCAGCTTGACTGGTGCCTCCCATAACTGCTCTTGAACTATGGCTTCTGGCACATATCTGTTCATCCACACACCACATGAACAGCATATGTGTAGACACATACATATATGTGTGCATAAAATATAGATGTACATCACAAGCATATTATACAATATACATGTTGAAGTCTTATTAACATATACATATATTACAAATATATATACCCATTATATCACCCATTATATATACATATGTTACACATCAAATATATACATATAGATTACGCTAAACTACACTTGTTGCATTTATGTACTATAACAATAATATATATTTATATTACATGTATATATATACCCAGAGAGATGAGAAATTAAAGGTTTTTCCAGTAAAAAAAAATAAAGATGCCTTCATGCTAATAATCAGACTCAGAAATTCAAGGGTCAAATGTTTTCTCGAGTATGTGGAAGCCAGAGCAAAATAAGGGAGAGAAGGTGGTGTGGCAGGGAAGAAATAAGAAAGATCAGTAGAATAGAAGGAGAACCATGTCACTTGGAAACATCAGCTTATTTTGCCTTGAATACGCTATCTCAGGAAGGATGGGAAAGGGGAGGGGAGGAAATATGGAATGAATCTAACAAAATCATGTTATATACATACATAAATGTACCAAAGAGAATTTCTTTCTGTTTATGTAGAAAGTGCCAATCAAAAATAAATAAATAAAAGGAAAATCAGTAGAGTACAGGAAGGAGGAGGGGAAGGAAATTGGAGGGAAGGATAGGAATTGAAATCAAATTTCTTGCATGTATTATTTTGTCAAAATCTACCCAAACATTATGTATCACTATGATGCTCTGATAAGGAAAATAAACATGCTTTTATGAATTTGATTGTTAAATAAGGATTTCTTTCTTTCTTTTTTTCTTTTTAGTGAACAAAACTAAATTTGGAGATTATGTTTCCTATTTCAAAGATACTTATTCATTGGGCTGGGGTTGTGGCTCAGCGGTACAGCGCTTGCCTAGCACGTGTGAGGGACTGGGTTTTTTGATCCTGATCCTCAGCACCACATTAAAAATAAATAAAATAAAGGTATTGTGTCCAACTACAGATAAAAAATAAATTAAAAAAAAAGATACTTATTCATGTCAGAGTATGTAGTGCCAGATCATAAATAATCCACTGAAAACAAATTAGCCCTGGTAATTGTTGGTTAGGAGAAATAAATGTTTGAAGAAAAATACAAGCTGGGTGTGGGGGTGCACACCTTTAATCCCAGCAACAGAGGAGGCTGAGGTAGGAGCATCTCAAATTCACATTCAAGGCCAGGCTGGGCAACAGCTGGGAATGTATCTTAGTGGTAGTGCACCCCTGGGTTCAATCCCCAATACTGGAAAAAAAGAAGGAGGCAGGGGGAGGAGAAGAGTGAGGGGAGGAGAGGAGAAAAGTGATGGGGGAGAAAACAAGGTAAACAATAAATAAAATGACATGCAGGACCACTGAATAAAAATGAGGCATCAATGTAGAAGGAACAGAGTCCTGGATGCATGCCAGTGTTTCTCAGGCTTCTGAAAAATTATTCCCCTTCATCTCCACAGGAGGCCTATTTCTGTTTCTTTTTCATAATCACCCCTTCAACTCATGAAAATACTGTGGCTCACTGGAGTTGGTATCATCTATAAGTTTTTGTCCCTCCAAAGTTCATATTGAAACTAGATGGCTAGTGTGATGATTCAAGAAGTGGGACCTTTAAGAGCTGAGTGAGTTATGGGGGCAGAACCCACATGGATGGGATTAGGGCCTTTCTTAAAAGGCTTAAGGGAATGAGACTACTCTCTTCTGTGCTTTTGCTATGTGAGGACCAGTGTTTCTCCCCCAACTCCAGGACGCAGCAGGAAGGCACCATGTTGAGAGCAGAGAGCAGCCTCACCAGACAGGTAACCTGCCCATGCCCCTGTCTTGATTTTGACTTTACAACCTCTAGAACTGTGAGAAGCCAGTCTATCATATTTTGTTATAGCAGCACCAACGGATTAAGATGGGAGGTGATCTTTGTAATTTCTAATATTTTTCTGCCCAAGAACTAATTTTCACCCCATTGGGTGAATTCCCCTGCTGAGAATTCATGCTAATATTAGGTGATTTAATATTCTAATTCTGCCTTAACTGACTATGCAACCTCTGAAGTCACTCACTTTTTAAGATTCAGTTTTCTCATTTGCAAAATGAAAATACGGAGCAACATGCTCTTCAAGTTTCCCCAAGAACCCTGAAGTCCTATGACTTACACAATATGCACGACTTACACAATATCCAGCTTTCTCCTCCTGCCCTTTCTGTCTCTTTGCCCATGCCACATGTGCAGGCAAAAGTAGAATGCAGCCGGGTGCAGGGGGGGCATGCTTGTAATCCCAGTGGCTTGGGGGGCTGAGGCAGGAGGATTGCAAGTTCAAAGCCAGCCTCAGAGAATTAGTGAGTACCTAAGCAACTCAGCAAGACCCTGACTCTAAATAAAATATAAAAAAAGGGCTGGGGAAGTGGCTCAGTAGTTAAGCACCTCTGGATTCCATCCCCAGTACCAGAACAACAACAACAACAACAAACAAGTAGAAGGCAACTGCTGTATTGTGATCATTAATTTGCATGCTAGTCTCCCTCCAAAACAACATGCATTTCTGGAGGGCAAAGTTCACATGCATTTAGTACATTCCTGGCATGAAGTAGGCACTTGATTGATGATTGTACTGGGGGTTACACAGTATGCCTATGGATTTTATCCAATAAAACTGCCAGTGTTAGAGTTTTTTGGATGGCAATTATATAGCCTGACTTATGTACCATGAAATTAAATGGCACTTGTATAGCATGGGATGGGGTCAGGCAGCTCAAGGGGTCAATATATACTTAAGGAAGGAAGGAAAGTTGAGAGTAAGAGAGAGGGAAGATCAGTGAATGCATGTTGTTAAAATTTCTATGTTTCTTAAGAAACTCCTGGGAACTTTTAGCTATTATTGATGGTTCTGTTTCAGATCCAGCAATTTGGTTAATGAACTTGATTAAATTTGGGTACATAGGGATATTGTCATTTAAAATTCAGAAAGAAACAATTGCTTACATTTAGAAAGCGCTTTCTACTTTCCAAGGAACTTTCCCATTAATTGTCTCATCGTGGTGTCCAGGAAAGTTTTACATTGTGCAAAATGCAGTCAAATTAAGTCAATAATTTAATCCAGTAACAGAATCATTCATTCATTTACCATATTTATATCTTTATGTAGAGTTCTCAAGCATTCTCTTCACACAGTAGTGGATAGTACTCTGTGTTGCTTTGAATACACACAAAAAAATTCATTTCCCACTTGTATGAGTCCATTTTCTATTGCTATAATAAAACACATGAAACCAAATATAAAGAAAATAAGTTTATTTAGCTCACAGTTTGGGACAGTGGATCTGGTGGATCTGGTGGATCTGGTGAGGTCCCTTCTCTATTCCCAGCTGCATCCAATCGTGCTGGTTGGCATCATGGTGGGAGCACATGTGAAAGGGGCCAATCACATAGTGAGACAGGGAGCACAAAGAGAGGAGAGGCCAGTCTTGCTCTTCTGTAGCAACCCCTCTTTTGGGAACTAACAGGGGTTTGATAAGAACTACCTAAATCCCTTTTAAGGGCAGTGCCCCCAGTGACCTAATTACTTTGCATTAAACCCCATCCTAAAGGGCCCACACCACCCAGTATTGCCAGCCAAGGCCAATTTCCAACCCATGAATGATTGGAGTACACATTGAAACCACATCCAAATGATAAATAGGTATTCTCTACTGCCAAACCTATGAATAGACAAAGAAAATGGAAGAGACTGTTCTCAATAGCAGCTGCCTGGACGTAGCATCTGGAATGCAAGGGTAGAAGGAACTTTCTTTTCCAGTGCAGATATAACGGGGCACATGGATCTCTAAAGTCTTCTACAAAACTCAATGGCAAATGAGATTGTTTCTTTTAATGATCCCTAGATTTCATCAAAGACTGTTAAATTTGTGACATTTATATATGAGATACTAACCTCGGAGAGGCCCAGTGGGTTTTTGGAGGCAGCACATCTAGTTAGAGACAATCTGATTTGTGGTACTTCCAGTTGAATGCTATTTCCCACTGTGGTCAGATATATTCAGGAGCCTTGAATTTCTAACTCCAGAGAGTAGTTATATCTTTAAGTAAGTTAGAATATGAAAAAGACCTTGCACATGCCTTCTGAGCTCATCCTGAGGACAAGCATTGAATTGGATGAGTTAGCACATCTTACTTACATAATTTCACCCATAAAGTATACAGAAAGTGAGTATACTCATAGAAAATTTGCTATGCATTAAAACGAAGAGAACTGGTAATGCTGTATAATTTTACGTTAAAGTGTCCATTTGGTTTCTTTGGAAATAGTTACACAGAAGACATTATTTAAGAATTTAAAAATTGGGAGCAAATCTAATTTGTAACCTGGAATAGTCTTAACTCATATACTAAAAGCAGATATAAAGATACTGAAGAGACATTAATAATCATGAAAAAGTGAAGAACAAAATCTTTAAATGCAACAATGCCAGAGTTATAAGTGTGCATGTCAGAAATATTAGTAGAATGATACAAAATAAAATTTTATCATTTTTGTATATTAAATTTTTTTCAAAATTACCTGAGTAGTACTATTTTTAATAATGATTATCAGAAAGAATATAACCTAATAATAGGCAATTAATTGGATGGCTACCTTGTATAAATACAGGAAAAAGAGTTGTAGCTGATTTAAAACAAAATAGCCTTTTATATTCTTTATTCTGGTTCCTCTACTCAAATCTTCAGAGGCCCATATGTTTTCTCCACATTAAAAACTAGCTCTTGAGAGGAATGTCATGATACTAAAAGATAGAGCCCTGAAAATATTGTCTTATGTATTTGGCAAACACTGCCAAAATCTCAAAAACTGTAGGAGAAAGTGCACGCACGCACTCACACACACACACACACACACACACACACACACACACAGAGAGAGAGAGAGAGAGAGAGAGAGAGAGAGAGAGAGAATATGTGTTACCCTATTGGCAAATGAGCAAGTGCCCAAATATTTTCTGGCAGAGTATAGTAAACAGTGCAGATCTGACAGCAGATCCAAGTGGAAAATGGAAGGGGACACAATGAGAGCATTCTCTGTGGTCCTCAGGCAGCCAACAAAGCTCCCCAAAGTGTTGTGCGAAGCCCGGGTCCCCATTCTTACAAAGCCTTCCAGATCACCTCGAGTACTGTAACACACAGATGGAGAAGAGAGAGACCCTGGGAGGGTTTTCTGGAGATAACAGATGGAACTGGAGTGAGGTGCCATTCCCCTGTGGCTTTGCTCTCTGTTCCTTAAGAAGGAAGGGGTTGACCACAGGCAGTGGCCCAAAAGATCTACAGAGAAAGACAAGGCACTTCTGCAAACCTTCCTTCTAGTTCTTTGAAGTATATTTAGGCTCAAAGTAGAATGAGTTGATCACAGGGAAGTAAGAAAATGTGAAAAGAAATGTTGGGAAGAGTCAGAGACGGTGTGGGGAAACCAACCATCAGTCACTGTCATCAGACTGATACCACACAAGGCATGGGAAAGAGCACTTCCCTCTCTCATGTTAGTGTTCCAATTTTTGGTCAAGCAGAAAATAGTTGGAAACTATTCAGAGCAGCTGAAGAATTATGACCTTGGGGACTGGTGATTCTTTTAGAGCAGGAAATATGTAAGAGAAGGTATAACAGAGGGTTGTTCCATCGGTCACTGTTGGCCCACGGACCAGTCTATGATATGTAAGGCCCCATGCAAAAGCAGGGAGAGGAACAGAAGAAGTGACATGGAACTCTTCCCTCAACCATCTTAAAATGTAATTACTATATACAGATGGTTGCACTTGCAAAAAATCCTTCTCCACTTCTGCTAGAGTAAGCAGAAATTCTTCTACAAAAGGAACAAGAGGGATGCCAAGCCTGGAGTGAGGGCTTTGGAGATGTTTGTGCAGTTTGTCTTGGGGAAAGCGTGCACTCCAGAGAGATGGGATTGCTACAGTCCTGCTTTCCTTACAGGCCTATTGGTAAGTTCTCCACACCCTCACTCCCCATTGTAAAGTCTTTTGGCTGGTCTCTCTGGCATGGTGCCTTATTTACTGCAGAGTTGTTAGCCAGTAGGATTAGAGCCAGAGGCAGGCCAGATTTTTGCCAGTCATGCTGAGCCTATCATCCTTCTACTCTAACAACTTGCATTTTTCCTGAGAGTCCTAAGAGTGGGGACAGCAGGAAAGAGGACTTTCTGTTAACTGGTGGAGATTGTTCGCAAGAGATATAGGGTTTCTAACCTGTCTTCCAGTTCAATTAATGGAAGGCATTTTAGCTTTGTGTCTACAGTATCTCCCAAGACTGAACTGATGATAGATCAGGGGGAAAGTGTCAGAGAGTATGAGACATGCTGGTGACCACACTTGGAATCCTCCCCTTTCCACCACGACCAACATTGGACTATAATGGATTGGGTTACTATCAAGGGTAGTTTGGAAGGAACAATTCATTAGAAAGTAGCAGAAGGGGAAGGGCACAGAGGTATCCTTGATGTCTTGAGATGAGAAAAGAGTGAAGAGATATCATTGTGCTGGGTGAGGGTCACTTTTCTTCTACAATAGCAATGTTATGCATCCTCCTGCAGACACAGGCAAGAATTAGACCTGAGGAAACATTATTCAGTGAGAACTGCTGTTTATAAGTTCTGCTCTTTGAGGAAAGTGTAAGTTTCAGACCTAAATTTGATTCTAATAATTCCAGTTCAACATCTTTTCATACTTGAAGTGATACTTTTCACTTGAAGCTTGACTTTCCTTTTTTAAAAGCATTAGATGGAACATGAACTGTTAGTATACAATAACTTATATGAAATTCACAAAGTTTGTGTTGTACCATACACATATGTCCAATCAGTTACCAACTGTAAATAATATCAAGCCACATTCTAACTTGGAAATAGGGGAGAAACAGAAAACCACTACCAACAACAATAGGAAGTCACCCAAGAAAAACAACAACAACCAAAAAACAACAAAATCAAGAAACAATAACCCAGGTATACTCATACTTAGCTAATGGGACAAACCTTATTTTTGCCTCCTATCATGTTGGTTTTAGGTCATTCATAGATTATATTTTGTGCCCCATGGTAATCTGTTCTGGAAGGCCTATTATTGTTGTAAGATACTCGTACTTGTAGAGACTTGGCAGTTTGTAATTAGATTTTACATTTTAAGTAGGTATTCATTAAATATAATTGTCTATCTCAGGCTACTGCATTCTTGAGTTCTTGTGTCTTGCTGCTTCTAGCTAAGTGCAAAAGGTATAACTTAAAGAAGCAGAGAAAATAGAGTCATATATAATATGTGAGACAGCTGTTTAGAAATAATTTCCACTAAATTTTACCAGATGAATATGCTTTCTAGTGCTGGGAGAAGTGCCTTCAGGGACATGCTGGGTATTGGTCTGTATCTCTTATTCAAAGGGATTTGCCAAGAGAGGAAGGAATTTATCATTTGATGATGGAGTATAAAATATTCAGGACTACTAGTTTATAGTCACATCACAATACTAAATAAATTTTAAAAGTAAGGGATGTTTTTAGTATTCCAAATATTTAGCAATCGTCCTTAGGTTAATCATATCTTTTTTGTAATGACACTGGGAGACAGACCCACACCCATTATTTTTATGCTAGCGAGTCATTTGGCAAAGTCACTTATTTCTTTCTTTCTTTCTTTCTTTCTTTTTTTTTTTTTTTGAGAGGCTCAATAATGTTTGTCATGTTCTTATGAAACTGCAGAATAGATTCAAGTCAGGATGATGACACTGCAAAAGGGCTGAGTTTAAATTATGCTTTTGTGGTATGTGCATAATTTCCCATCAACCATCAGGGATCCAGGCTTACCAATATGATTTTGCATATTGTATTAACACTATTCATTGTAAGAAAATACATTTGCATTATACATTTAGACATCATGCAATTGGAAGATCCTGAAAGTTAGTTTCAGGATACTTTTCTTTTGATTAAGAGACCTATTTAACCTAAAGAGAATTGGTTTTTCCATGAAAGACAAAGAAGTATTTACTTTAGTTATACATATGCACAGATGACTTATTAGATTCTCAAGGCAAATTAAATATAAAATTATTTTGCAAACCAATAGGATACCTGAGATTTCTCCACAATATTTTCTCTAATTAGTTTTCATTACTAGCTACTTCTCAATAACATTCATATTTACATTTATAAACCATAGAATTTCCCTAACCATAATTAGTTATTAGTCTCTAATTACTTGCCTTGCCCCACATGTTTATGTTTCTTTCTGGCAGTAGGTTTGAGACTTAAAAGTCAGTTGATTCTATCAATTTCCTCTGCTAAGAACTTTGGATCTAGCAATAACCATCACTTAAATGTTAATAATTAAAAATTATTTTTTAAGAAGCACCAATCCTGATAGGAAAATATAAGAAATTGAAATGCAAAAGGAAATGATAATTTTTCTTGGTTAATATGTTTTCAGCTCATTTTCCAATATCACAAGATAATATTTCCAATTCTAATCTATTTTTGGCTAGATGTAAAATTATTTCTGCTCATATAAATTCATTCTGTATTTTTATGATGTAGATACTAATCAGACTGGTGCAAATGTCAGTTCATTTACTCACTGAGATAAACCTCATTTGGGAATAATTGCTTTGGGAGCATTTTGAGAAGAAAAAGATTTAAAAGTGCTCTCCTATGTCCCAGCAAAACTTTCATTGTGCCACATTCCACTAATGTAATATGAAAACATAGAAATGAATCATGACCAGTGGAAATTCTTTTTTCCCCCATGATGACCCAATTTATTATGTTAAATAAAGCTTGGGGAATATTCATTTTTAGTTTGTAATAATAAAATTTCATATTAGGAAGATTGCATACAAATGAGAGGCACTTTCTAGGCAGGAGGTTAAAATGGAGTTTTATAGCAATGATTTTAATATACATAAGTAGGTCCAGAAATATGTAATTTTGAAATCATTTGACTGGAAGTTGTGAAGGAGCAACAGGAGAAAAAAATTAAAACCAAAACAACAAAAAAACTAGGGCAAATGGTGTCCTCCAGCTCTCACTTGCAAATCCCACTGAAGCCAATGGAAGTTTATGAAAATATCTGAAAGACACATTTGGCCTAGTTCAAAAGTTCCATTAAATTAGTATTTTAATACAGTGTCCTAGTTTGGTGCTGTTTTTATGGTCCTTTTAACATTATTTCACTCAGCATTAGAAAAGAGGCTAGGATAACACAGGATATTTGTCTCCTCAATTTCAAAGATACCATGAATCCTAACCCCCCATCTCCCACCCCATGCTGAGTAAAGATCTTGTGTAAAGAAATTCGTGGATCCAAGGTAAGCTTTGTGTTTTTTATGCTCATCAAGTGGGAAGTATAAACAGATATAAAATGCAGAATTCTGATATTTAGACTGGGAGGATTTAGTCCCTGAAATTGGATTAGGTGGACAGTATTTGATGCTCTAAGTATTGTTTAGGATACAAATGCTATTGTAGATGTTTCTTTATGGTTCAAGGAGAAACTAAGTAGTCTTTTTCCTCCCATGATTTGTATTTACAAAGTATCAAGGAACAGTTTCTGTGACCTTACTTACTTTGTTCAATCTTTAGCTCATCCCTGAAAAATGAGCACTATAATAGAATTTTGTGATTATTTGAGTTAAACTGTCATATGGAGTGAGAGCACTGTTTTTTTTTTTCTTTCTTCAGTTTAACTCTTACTATTATTTTATATTAAGAAGCATCACACAGCCCACCACTATTGGCCAAGCTCCCCCATCCTCCCATTCTTCCCCATTGAAATCATGTTATGGCTCCTGGGCTCTCTGGAGACACTTCTAGAGGGTGCTTGGAAACAGGGTCCCGAATTGGGGGAAGGTCTCTGGACGTTATTAAAAATGTATCAAATTACTAAACATTTCTTGCCTATTACTGGTCTTGATGTTAGTAATTTGGACACAAAGAAGATGAAGACAACTCTAACATGACATCAAGTCCTTGTCTGATTCTTCCACGTGCCAACATTTTCATTTCCCTGTTTCTAATTATGAGGCTGCAGGGTCCAAGCACTTTGAGTACCAAAAGGGGACCCGGTGACCAGGGACATCAGGGAAAGTTGACTAAAGGCTTTAGAATGGCGGAGGGAGATTTCAGATAAAGGGTGCTGCTGTCCAGGGTGAGAAAAAAAATGAACTTTTTGTGTCACATTTTCATTTTTATGTCTTTACCAAGATTCTCTAAAAATACCGATGGCACAAATGGATTAGATCCCGGTTTCAAAACCAACGGATCAATAACGGCGGTGTAAGCATTTAACTGGTCCTAGTGTCACCATTTCAGAAATAAGTCTTAAGACTGACAAGAAACTGGCATCCCTTTCGCAGGAAGAAGGATGAGACTCTTGGGTGTCCACAAAAGAAAGGGGTACGGGAACAAAATCCCCAGTGACAGGCCAAGAGGCGGCGCGCTTCTCCCGGGAGCAGCCCACGTGTCCGCGTGTCCCGCCCCCCGCGCCCCACCTCATCCCGATCCAGCGGGGTCCTCCAATGCTCGCGAGAGCCCTGTTGGCTTCCACGTTTGCCACGTTCCAAAGTACCGAGACGGACTGGAGAGCCGAAAGTGGCTCGCGCTCTCCGGCGCCTGCGACGCGCCAGAACTGCCCCAAGTCTGCAGGGGGAGGGAGGGAAACACGGCAAGGTACCGCCCCCTTCACAGAGGCTCTTGCGATTGGCTCGTCTCCGCATCACTCATCCTTCTGTGGGTGCGGCGAGGCCGGTCAGGGGCGTGGCCTGGGGTGGGCGAGCAGCGCGCTCTCGCCGCGGGAGAGGGGGGGCGGTCACAGGTTCTGTGCGCGCGAGGCCCGGGCACGCGCAGCCCGCACGCGGGTGAAAGTCCGCGCAGGCACGGCTGGCGGTGCCGGAACAGAGGTGGTGCTGCTGCAGCCGCGGCCCGTACCTGCTCGAGCGTCTGTCACCATCAGCTGCCCCCCTGCGCCCCCTGTGTCCCTGGAGCATTCAGGAAGCCGCCAGGTCCTCGGCAGCCTCCGTGGAGCGCGTGATGGCCCCACGCAAGAATGCCAAAGGCGGCGGAGGGAACAGCAGTAGCACCAGCGGCTCCGGTAGCGGCAGCAGCACCAGCACAGGCAGCAGCGGCGGCAGGAGCAGCAGCCCCGGGACTCGGAGAGGTCAGAGTCCCTGCAGGGCGGGGGTCCGGGGGGCTTGGGCCGGACCTCGGAGTGGTAACCCGGGCGGCGGCTGCAGCAGTGCTGCGGGTCCCTCTCCTCCAGGTCCATCTCTCCCAGGGTCCCGCCGCGCGTCCTCCATCCCCAGCCTTGCTCCTCCTGTAGGCGCGCGGGGCGGAGGCCGCCGTGTTCGCCGGGCCTGGGGAAAGGGAGGGCGGAGGGGCCGGGCGCAGCGGACGCCCTGGGGCTGGTCACTCCTGGGAGCCCCTCCTGGCAGTTCCCTAACCTGCGACGCAACCTCCATAGAGGTTACCGACCTACTTTGTCTTGGCTTTAGATGGAATTCCAAGATGGGAGTAAGAGAACCTATTATCTTTGCCTTGTATATTTTGGGGAGTTTGATCCCAAGTCAGGGAAAGTAAGTTCCTGCCTTATCACGCGTGTTTAAGAGCACCAGTGTTTAAGAGAGTGTATTCAGAGGCGGGGATTGGGGCGGCGGGGTTGGGAATGATTTGAATACTCATAAATTATTCTTCATTTTAGGTCTTTTTTCTTAGTTTAAGTTGCGATCGCCTTTAAAATACCAGGGAATGGTATAAAATACTGGATGAGCTTTTTTATTCTCCTTTTTTTTTTTTTTTTCTTAAAAAGCATCCATTGAATATTCACCTTTCTCCTCTCTGTGCTTACCCAGCAAAGAGAGAAAACAGATGTTTTAAATCTGTTTCGTTTCAAATTTCAGTGGTTCTCTGTTTCTTTTATGTTTCCCTTGACTCATATGTAGGATACTGAAACTGGAATACACATGTGTGTTGAATGTGAACTGTTAACTTCACTTGAGATGATTTAGCGTCTGTGCTGAGAGCCTCATGCAACGCATTGTATACGTCAAGAAAATAAATCAAATAACTATAGTTATATTTCAAAGAACTATTTCTTTCACAGCCCTTGTGGTTTATTTTCACGTGTATTGTCTTTGTTTCACTCTCTCCTCTTGTTCATTCCTTAGCCCCAACTCCTAGAATGGTCCTGTCTCAAAATAGGTGCTCCGTAAATATTTGATGAGTGAATGAATGAATGAATTTGAAAATGATAGAAGTAGTGCAGCTAAATCTATTGCACATATTTACCTTTCTGAGAACTAATATTTGCATTCTAAATGGAAGGAATACATGCAGTTTGAAGGTTAAAGCCAGGATATTAATTAATTCACCTTTGACATAAATAAAATTTGTGTTCATTGTTCACTTGTCCTTAAATGTCAGTTAAACATGCAGAGGGCTAGATTGACTGCTTCTGATGACTGGGGATACACTTTGAACATTTCTAAATAAGTCCAGGCACCAAGTAGAGAAAGCTGATGAAAAAGACTTTAATGTCAAGTTTTGTTTTACTATTTACATGTTAAACATGTCTCCCCCCCCCTTTTTTTTTTGGAGGAGGGGGGGAGTTACTAGGGTTAGAACCCAGGTCTTTTAGCATGTTAGTCAAGTGGTGTGCCCCTGAGCTACAATCCCAGTGCCTCTTTGTCCCATTTCATTCTTTGCACTTTTAAGTTGGGGACTGATTGCTTCTGAGGAAGTCACTTTCTAAGGCCTGTTACTGGTAAGAATTAGTATTGAGAAAAGTGCATGATTTTTTCCCCCCATGGGATAAATAATTGAGCCATTTAAGTCAGCTGGTAAGTATAGGAAATGCACAGATCTAAATTACCTTATTCTGTCTTTGAGATTGCATTTTAGAGGAATCTATGTATACTCAAGGATCTACAGCCTTTAAGTCATTTCTCATATTGAATTCATAATTGTCATAAAACAGCATATAAAAAGGAATGCATAAAGGAGGAAATATCTGTTACAAAAAAGATTCAAGAATTGATATTGCAGTCCTGCATATTACATAATGCATTTTCTTTTTCTGTAGACTTTTTTTTTCCCCATTAATATTAAGTTCTGACTGTATGAGGCAGAAGGCACCAGGGATAGAAACCAGGATTCTTTTGATTGACCTAACAGTTAACCCTGTAGTGTGAATTTGTGATTCTATTTGTATTGCTATTTTTTTTTTAATAGCAAGATATATCTGAAAGATAAAGCTAACTTTTCTTTCATTCTTGTGTTTATCTGGTCATTGAGGTATGACCATTGAAGTGCAAACTATTCCTGGATGCTTGGGAAATCATAGAGGCTAAAACAATTTTTAACAGTGACATTACCATGAGGCCCATTTAGTTTCTTATTCTAATTGTGTAGATGAGAAAACTAATGCTCATAGAAGTTGTCTAGTTCATCGAAAGTTGTTCAGTTCATGGAAACTCAGCTAGTTTACTGGAGGAATTAAGACTAGGATTCATATATTGTTCATTGCATCATGCTATTTGAATTTTAGGTTCTCTAATATGCAACAGCTTATGGGAATTGGAATTTGAACTAGTTTATCAAGTTTCCTTCTGGCTTTCTTCCTGGCATGTTATACTTTGTTATTGAAGAAAAGGGTGCCTGTTGTGCTGCTAGTTAAATTTCCTTTGACTAAAATTATTTGAATATCTTAAGTTTGAGAGTGGGCTCAAATAGTAAGTTTTTTTGAGATATTTTTCATTGACAGTCTGAATTTGATGGTGATATTGGTCACATTAAACATTATTATTTCTTAGATTTTTTTTTATGTGAAAGTATGGGGACAAAAGAACCTGGTCCTTGAAGCATACATTTGAGGGACATATCTGCCTCTGATTTCATTTAACTTACTTGAAACACGATTTAGTGGAGTTTAATTTTACCTTTTTAAGCTTGTGTTTTAGAATACTAAAGAAACATGAATAAATTGGACATCATATCTTTAGCTTGCATATCAAATTTGACCTGAATGGCTAATTGGGGCCAGGGGAAGACTCTTTCAAATTTATTGTTTGAAAAATCTTTGAAGAACAATCAAGATGTCCTTTGGGCTTATTTTGTTGTACTCATGTGTAATGTTTTTTGTCTGTTTAACTTTTCCCTGTTGAGTATCACCCACTCCTTTTCTGTAGCTTGTCACTTGCTTTCCATCTGCCTATTTATTTTGTCCAAGCATCCTGCAACTTTATTACCCTTTACCGGTAGATGGCGCTGTAGAACTCCTTTCCCCCTTCCAGTTTGAAGCTTCAGGTTATATAACAGCAATTAGGTTTTTAAATTATTATTATTTAATCAGCCTGTCCTTAAAACTATTGATGAGTAAGTACTTCAAAAGTCTTAAAAAACATACTGATGATTAGTTCTCTTAAGATCTTTTTTTAAAAGAGCTAAATCTTTCCATTATTTGTTTTAAATCAGTATCTCAAAGTCCAAAGGCACAAGTCACTTCTTTCAAAGGCACTGTAGGTAGTAAATTATCATCTGTCCCTATCCATCTATAATCTATCTCATCACATTATTAACAAGCATAATTTGAAACACAGAAGCTGCAGAATAGTTGATGATAGTTAACCCATGAAACCATTCAAGGAAACCCAAAGCACACATCCATTGCTAGCTTCAAAGCGAAACAGAAGCTCAGCGACTGTTAAGCTATCCATTTTTCTCCATTAATGTTTTCAGATTTATTGTTTTTTTTGGGGGGAGGGGGGCTTGTTGGTGAATGTTTTAGTCTTCTTTTTTTTTTTTGCTGCTGTGAACAAAAGACCTGACAAGAACAATTTATTTATTTAGCTGTCATTGTTGTAGTACTTTAATGGGATAATAGTTTTAAAACTATATTTAGAAGCACATCTAGATGGTGGTTCAAAACAACATTTAGTGAGGAAGTTTGAAGTAAGTACAAAATGTACAAAAGAGAGAAAAATCAGAAAAATCTAAAATCTTTGATATTTGTGATAGAAAAGAATTTTTGACATTCTTCCCCAGTGAACATGCTAGTGAAGTTGTTAGCAACCCCTTATCAAAATCCATGTCTTTAGTAATCTGCAGCAATATAAGAAGTATAAAACAGAGATGCTTGTTTATGTCATGTAAATTAATCTTAATTGAGTAACACTGAACAAGGACTATAAGAAATCAGATTTACAATCTTTTCATGGGCATTTCAAAGAAATCTTCACAACTAATGAAAAGCTTTTGTTAAAGATAGCATAATAGAAATGATACCCAAACCAGTATCTTTTTGTTGTTGTTGTTGTTGTTCTTTGCAGATCTACGTGACAGTATATTTTGATATATTTATATTTATATGGAGTATATCTTATTTCCAATTTGGATCCCAGTCCTGTGGTTGCACATGATGTGGAGATTCACTGTGGTGCCTTTATACATATACATAGGAAAATTGCTGTCTTTCCTATACCTATCCCCCCTGCTTTCCCTTCATTCCCCTTTATCAAATCCAATGAACTTCTATTTTGCTGTAACCCCCCCTGTCCCCCGCATTGTGTGTTAACATCCATTTATCTTGTTAGCATCCACTTGTCAAAGAGAATATTTAAACTTTGATTTTGGGGAACTGTCTTATTTTACTTAGCATGATAATCTCTAGATCTGTCCATTTATTGGCAAATATCATAAAGCCATTTTTATAACTGAGTAGTATTCCATTGTGTATATACATTTTCTTTCTCCATTCATCTGTTGAAGGGCACAATATGAAATTTAGTAGTAAAAATTTGTTCAAGCAGTCTTATGTAAGCTTATCTTATTTAGAATTAAATGTATTCATATGCTATCTATAAGATAGATATATACACAAATTCATTTGGTGGGTTTTTGGTCCTTTACAAACACACTTACAGTGTTTTTCTTTTTTCTTTCTACTTTCAGTGTTTTTTAAGATTACTGAGTAACCAAAATATACAATATGCTGCTGTTTGCATTCTGGCTCTCTTCACCTGGTGAGGGAAGAGGTCCTGGTGAAATTTCCTTCCTTTAAGCAGAGGCTATCAGTTAGTGCCAGCTGCTTAATCCTCCACTATGATGAAAAGATAGGAAGGCCATAATTTATCTACTACAAGAATTGTGTGCTTTTGTTGTTGTTTAGTTAATATCATTTGTCTTTCCTGGCCAGATCATATAAAACCAAAATTAACTAAAAATGTTTTGAGATAGTTCTTGAACACCTTTTGAGAAGACAAAAAAAAAAAAATCAATCTGTGGTGGGGAAGTAAAAGGAAAAAATATATTTTAGTCTTCAATTAAAATCATCTGTGTCATAGATTATTAGAAAATGAATATATGAGGTATATAGTGTCAGCTAATTACCACCAAAGTAATATGGGTAGAAGTTCATGTGTGCTGTCTGTCAGATTTTCAGTTAGCATCAAACATAACTCCTGTGCTGTCTGATCCCAAAGAAACAAAGAAAACCCATTTTTCTCCAGAAAGGCAATGCAGTTTGGAAGAAAGAGTTTGATGACCAGCATTCTTATTTATTTAAGAATTATGCGGCAGGTCACTCAACATGTCTCATCTTAGTCTCCTCAAACAGGAAGACTTATTCTCTGCTTTCTTTTTGAGTTGCAATAGCCCAAGACCAATTTTACAGTTTGTGCTTCTATGTTTCCACTAAAGTACTTCTGATGGTAGGAGAGTTGGAGAATATGAAAATGTGGGTAGATCCAAGCAGGTCATTGCATGCTTGAAATTCTCTGATGTACAAAAAGTTATATTGTGTAGCATATATGTTTCAAGTCAAATGGATACTTTTGAGATAGCATGTATACTGTGGCTTTGAGTACTACTCAGAATATATTTGTGTAGGTATTCCATTTGCACATCCACCTTTAAGTTGCTAATTTGACAGCTAATCTTTTGAAATTCTGTAATTTATTTTCTTTCTGGAGTGAAGATACAATTTAAACTTTTGATGGTACTCAAGCTACAGTTTTAATATCATGAAAATGTGCAATTTAGTTTGCATTTTGAATACAGTACTTCTGCATCTCCTGTAAGTTGTGTATTTTTTTACTAAGGTACAAAATATTTTCAGGTAGCCTCCCTTTAATAAATCCTCTATGTAGGGTTAGATGGGAGCAACAAATTCTGGTGTGCTATTGGACAGTGGGGTGACTAGATGACAGTAATGTACGGTGTATTTCAAAAAAGCTATAAGAAAAGATATTGAAATTTTTCATCAGAGGATATTGTTTGAAGAAATGGGTATGTTTAAATAATACACAGTGTATACATATATTGAAATATCACACGGTACTCTTAATATGTATAATTTTTATGGTTTTATGTACAAATTGAAAATAAATTCAATTAAAAGAACTATATGCAAATAGAACCATTTTTACAACTTAAATGAATCTTTGGGGGAAAGCTGAAGCCATCTGGGAGACCTGGAAGTGCCCATCTGGCTCTTTCATCTGCCACCCCAGTATCCAGCTGCTTAGCACTGCATATATGTTTGAGATAAATCTCTTTGGGTGAATGCGTGTCTGGTTTCATTCTGCATTTCTGGCCATTTCTGTTATACAAATAGAAATTCAAGATGTTCCTTTTTTCCTATTTTTCTTATCTATGGCCCGCTGAAGGGGTATTTTCTGGAATTCAGTATTTTTTCTTTTTTGTTCTAATATTGCTGGGAGCCAAAATTGCAGTTTAATTTTATCTTTTGTTCCTCAAATAAGAGGGTGCTTTAGGCATTTGATTTGGTACTTGATATTTGTTTTTCAGGGTTGTGTCTTGGTTACCCTTGTCTGATGTGCTTCTATTTTAATGGCAAATCACTGAATTCCGTTTAGTTCCCATCAGATTGATGGTGTCTAAGGACAAATCTGATAGATAACCTATGAGAGCTGACAGGATTTTGAGCTTGTTCTGTTAATCATTAAAAAAAAAAAAAAAAAAAAAGTTGCAGAAGATCTAAAGGATCTGGAGTATTTTTTGGTCCCCTGTAAGTTGAGATGACTTGCCCAATCTTGTCAATTTCTTCACCTGCCATACATAGTTTCACTGTGCTTCAAAGAATAGAGGGTTAGTGAATTAAATGGGGGAAGACGGGGTTGTCCAGTTATGGCAGGGTTTCCAAGGACAGCCTTGGTAGTGGAAAAAAGAATCTCTTACTGAACTTGGAGAAATGCCAACTCTTCTCTCCTGCATGTGTGCCCACAGATTTAACCCAGTGACTCATTCTGTGTGGAATCCAGAAAGAAGCAGTCCCAACTTAAAGTGAGAGGATGTTGTTTGATAAAATAAGTTTATTCCACAACTACCATGGTTGTAACTGCCTTTTCTTATGTTTAACATTGGCTTGACAGTTATTTCTATTCTGCCACTGTATATAGTCAGGGCTATTTTGTTATTTTATCTTGTCTTACTTCTACTTCTTGTTTACTATGCTGCTGACGTGCACAGTTTTCCTACTTTTCAGAGTTTGCTTTTAATTTTGGTTATTCTGGAATAGTATACTGGAAAACTCTTTGGTCTTTGGTTCACATGTAAATTTTATTTAGGAGCAATTGTTTTTCTTCTTACATTAACACAAAAATCTATGTGTGAAATATCTGTTAAAAGAATGTCAATCATTTAACTTTACCTTTTTGTTCCTGAATCAAGTAATTTTGAGCAAGATGCTTTCTAATGAGTTTGTGAATTGTTTCACAGGCTCATTTTTTGGTTAAAAAAAAAAAAATACTTGCATCTCTGTCTGTTCTAAAATAAAAGTATTTATGTGTTGCTTGTTCAAATTGCATCTGTTTGAAATTTTATGTATTGAACACCTACAGAGAAGTGTAAAGAATAATGTAGTGAACACCCATGTATCTATAATACATGTGAAAAAATAAGACATAACCATATACATGCAATTTCTTCTGTGATCTACTCTTCTAACTGTTCTTATAAATACTGTTCTTAAATTACTTAAATTACTCTTAAACATTTCTTTATATCATGCCAATAAACAGAAATAATACATACATAATGTTATGTTGCATGTTACATGTTATGTGTCCATATATGTAAATATATTTATTGTTATATATGAAAACTACTTAGAAAGTGTATCTATCTTCTCTGTATAGAAATATTTAGTGTGTGATAAAAGTTTTGTGACTATGCTCTGTGTTAATCACCTTTTTATCACTGTGGCCAAAATACCTCACAGGAACAACATAGAGAAAGAAAAGTTTATTTCAGAGTGGCAGTTTCAGATATTCAGTCCATGGTCCATGATCTCCATTATTTTGGGGCTGAGGTGAGACAGAACGTCATGGTAGAAGGGTGTGGCAGAGAGAAGCTGTTCAGCTCATGGCGGCCAGAAAAGAGAGAGAATGTGAGGAGTCAGGAACAAGGTATAGTCCCCAAAGGCACACCTCAGTGACCTACTTCCTCCAGCCATGCCCCACCTGCCTAGAGTTGCCACCCAACAGTCCATTCAAATATTAATTCATCTAGTGGATTGATACACTGATGAAGTTTTAGCTCTCGTATTCTATTTTTTTTCACATGTGAACATTGCCTTGTTGCCTAACACATGAGCTTCTCAGGGGAGACTCCTAGATCCAAATCAAAACAGGCTCTACTTGTTATACTAACTATTTAGACACCATTTGAGATCCTGCCAAACTTTAGTTCTTTATTTTCATATGTATAGTCCTTCACCATATGAATCTGTCACTTTTTATTGAGCTGTCCAACTAAGACCACTTTGCTTTCTTTCAAAGTCATGTTACTCCTGGATGCTTTTGTACTATCGCCTTGTGTATGTGTCTGAAGATTTCTCTAGGATGTATATTGGATTGGGATTGTTTGGTCCTACAGGACACACATATTAAGCTTAAATAGATATTGCCTTTATTTTTTTTAACCCAAAGTTCTTGTATCAGTTCCCACTCCTACTTACAATGGATAAGATCTCCTATTGTACAACTATCCTTGGTAAGGTTTAATATTTGTAGGTATAGTGGGTGTTAAGTAGGCTTTCATGGTTTAAATTTTCATTTTCCTAATTACTAGTGACATTAGTCATTTGTGTTTCCTCTTTTATGAATTTCCTGTTCAAATACATTGCCTGTTTTTCTTTTTCTACTGTTTGTTTTGTATTTTTCATATTGATTTGAAAAATGTCTTTCTGAATCCTGAACCTTTTGATTTATTTGTATGGTAAAGGACTTCTCCCAGCCTGTTAGTATCTACATTGTCATTTTCTATTTTGTTGAACAGACTTTTATGATTTTGATATATCAAGAGTAGAATCTTTTTATTTTCTTCTTTGTGGTTTGTGCTTTTGTGTTTTATTTAAGACATCTTTTGTAACATTTCATGAAATATTCTTTGCTTTTCTCCGAAAAAAATAGGAAATTTATTTATTTATTTATTTTTGCAATTAGACATCTACCATATTAGGTGTAGATTTTTTTTTTAAAAAATATATGTGTGGGTAGAGATCTAATTCAATTTTTTTAAAAGAATGGATAATAAGACTTTTCTGTTTGAGGAATGTGCCTTCTTTCTACAGAATCTGAAGTATCAGCTCCAACCTGTGTGTATTTTGTGTGTATAGACAGAGTGGAGGAGTTGTGTATATAAACAGGTGTGGAAGAGATTCTCAAGTAAGTTTCATGAAAAACATTTTAAGATTTTGACTGGGATTTGTTGAATTCATAGAATAATTTGGGACAAATACACATATTTATGATCTTGAGTCTTCTTTCACATAAGCATAATATTTCTTATTTAAATCTTATAATTAATTTGATCCAGTTATTTTTTTTTTCCATACTAGGATTTGAACCCAGGGCCACTTAACCACTGAAGCACATCCCCAGCCTTTTATATTTTTTATTTGGAGACAGAGTCTCACTAAATTTTGAGGCTGGCTTTGAACTTGCCACCCTTCTGCCTCAGCCTCCCTAGATGCTGGGGTTATAGGCATGTTCCACCACGCCCAGCTTATCCATTTTTAATAGAGTTAGTCTTGGCACTTTTATTTTTTTGATATTTTTTTAACCATATTTTTTTTCTAAAAAATTTAAAATATGCACCTCAGTTTAAAGTCTCCCTTGCCTAAATTCTACAGTTACTAATATTTATATTTGCTTCATGTCTAGCCACTGATTAATCCTTTTCTTTTATGTACTTCAAAGTAAGTTGTAAACATCAGTATACCTCACTTTCCTGAACATGTGCTTGCCATTAAGTAATTGTTTGTTTTTTTCCTCTGAGGTAATATTTTCATATGGTGAATTTCACAAATTTTACTGTATGATTTGAAGAGCTTTTATAAATATATCTACCTATGTAACTCAACACCTTATGAAGATAGAGAATATTTCATTCACCTCAGAAAGTTTTTTCAAACATGTGCTTACAGTTTTCTCAAACCTGTGCCTTGCACCCCTCTCTGCCACCAGATGCCAACCATTGTTTGAAGTTTTTCCCCCACCATATATTAGTGCTGCCTATTCTAGAATTCATTTTGCAGGTACTTTTTGTGTAAGGACTTCTGCCACTCTGCCTCATGATTTTGAGGTTCATGAATGCTGCTGCTCACAGGTCAGTACTTCATTCTTTTTATTTCTGAAAGTATTCCACTGTGAGAGTATGGCACAATTTGTGTTCTTGAGTTGATGGCCACCTCAGCTATTCCTAGCTTTAGTCTATTATGAAGAAAATTTTATGACTGCTATAGAAGTCCCCTTCCCCATTTTTTTTTTTGTGGACATATGTCATCATTTTCTTGAGCAAATACAAGAAAGGAATTGCTGGGATATAGGGTAGGTATATATTTAGTTTTATTAAAAGACTGCCAAACTGTTTGGTGGAGCAGTTGTACAGTATATTTTACACTCCCACTGACAACCTGTGGGAATTCTACTTGTTTTGCATATGTACCATCATTTGGTGCTGTCAGTTTTTAAATTTTTTAGCTTTTCTGTTGGGTATGCAGTGGCTTTTTGTTACAGTTTACAGTTGCCTTTCTGTGATTACTAGTGATGTCAAGACTTTTTCTTGTGCTTATTATACACATTTTCTTCTTTGGGGAAGTTTCTGTGTAACTCTTTCATCACTTTTTACTTATTTGTTTTTTGCCTGTGTCTTTATGTATTCTGGATGGTCTTTCCAGGTACACATATTACAAATACTTCTCCCTGATTAATTGACCTTTTGGTTTTCTGAATACTATTTTGTGAAGAACAAATATTTCTAGTGTTGACATCTGTTCTTCTGTTCTGTTTTTTTACTCTTTCTGTTCTGAGAAACTTTTCTTATTCCCAAGTCACAAAGCTATCCTACTCTATTTTCTTCTAGCAGTTTCTTAGGTTTCATTTTTATAGTTAGGTTGTGATCTTCCTCAGTTTAATTTAGGATTAGGTTTACATATATATATTTTTTTTCCTCTATAGCTGTTAAGGGGTTCTGGCACAATTTGTTGAAAAGATTTTGCTTCCATCATTGAATTGCTTTTGGTGTGATTGGCATAAAACAAACGAGAGTGCAAATATGGGTCTCTTTCTGGATTCCTTATTCTATTTTTTTATTGTCTATTTTCTTTAAGCTTGTATGACACAGTCTTGAATACTCCATCTATACAGTAACTACTAAAACCACATAGTGTTCATCTTCCAAATTTGTTTTCCTGTTAAGAGTATTCTAGTCCCTTTGTATATCTATGCATGCACATTTTAGAGTAAGGTTTTACAGAATGAAGCATGCTAGGGTTTATCATGAGAATTATCTTGAATCTACAGACCCAAGTTTGGGAGAATTAACATCTCACTGAGTCTTCCATTCCACAACAGTGATATAGTCATCATTTATGTAGGTCTGAAAGTTTTTTTTGCTTTGATTTATAGCTTTTTTGTATATAACTGTTATGCATTTTTTTTGTTAAATAGTTTTATAAATATTTTAAGTTTTTTAATGCTATTGTAAATGATTTTTTTTGAAATTTCACTTTGCCATTGAATATTACTAATATATAGACATGAAGCTGATATCTACACCTTAGATCTTATGATTTTACTAAATTATTATTATTTTTTTTAATTCTAGGAGCTTAAAAAAAAATCCTTAAATTTATTCTTTGGGATTTTTCTGTGTACGTGTCTTGTCACCCTTAAATGGGAAACACCTAACTTCTTTCTTTGCCAGTTTTTTCTTGCCTTACTGTACTCTGGAGGAACACTGCTGAGTAGGAATGATTTGAGCAAACATTCTGGCTTTGTTCCAGCAAGTAGATTATCAACTCTGCACATTTTGCAGATAGTTTTTATCAGTTTTGGGGAAATTTTTTATATTTCTAGTTTAAGGAATTTGTCAAATTCTTTTTTCTTTATTGCCATTCCATGTGGTGAAGTTGAATTATCCTTGTATACATTTCTTTATTTGCTAGTATTTTGTGTCTTTTTTCATGCTGAATATAGGTCTGCGATATTCTTCCTTCTTTTCTTTTTCTCTTCTTCCTTCATTCCTCACTTCCCCTTTCTTCCACTTCACCCTTTCCTAATTATGATTGGTACTGAGTATTTTCTCAGCATCTATTGGGAAAAAAAAAGTGTGTGTGTGTGTGTGTGTGTGTATGTGTGTGTTTTCCAGTTCTGTGCTTTCATTACTAAGTTATAATAACAGGTATTCTAGTTAAAAACTACCCATACATTTCTCCAACTTGGCGATTTTATATATATTTGTAAATATTATTGATTTAGTTTTATTAATAAATCTCTGAGTAAAATTGACCAAAAATTTTCATTCTTGGTTTTGTTTTCAAAGGTTATCCTAGCCACATACATGAATTTAAGAGTATTTCCCCTTTTTCTATTCTTTGGCAAAGTTTGTATAGAATTAGTCATTGAGTAGAACTCATTTGAACCTTTTTGTTGGTTTATCGTGCATGGGACATTGTGGGTAAACATGAGGGGAAATAGCTTTATTTTTAAATGTGTGTAGGATTATTTAAATTTGGTTTCTTTTTGATTCTGGTTCACCAAGATACATTCTCACTTTCTTTGTAGGCTCATGTGAGTGAGTTATTTTCTAAATGTTCTGTCTTTGAAGTTTCAAAACATTCTGGCAAAAGGTTTGTGGTTTTAGCTGAACCTCTAGTAAGCAGAATATAGGCATCAAGTGCCAGTTATCACTTTGTAACAAAATAAAGTTGCTTTTAAAAATCACTACATAGAAAACCATTTAATACTGGTAATTTGGTTTGATGGACTCAATATGGAATCCATCTTCCTCCTCAAATGATAAGGACTAGCACCAGGTACATGAGTGTGGTCAAAATTGAATTTACTTCTTCATGAACAAAACATAGGGCTTATTTTTGAAATTCAAGATTTATTTGATTATTTCGTGCTTTTTGGCCCATCAGTCTATTTGTAACCAGCACAAAGAGAGGCCTAGGGTGCGTGGCACAGATCCAAGTCACAATTATTGACCATTTCCTTTGCTGCTGTGGAGGTATTAATAGATGTTTATGCCAAACATAGCCCAGAATTTCATGTGCATGCTTGCTCTGTAAGATTACAGAAGTAGAACATTTTAAAGATGAAATTAGTGTATATAAAGGTCTAAATGTCTTAAGCAAATTTTTTATTTTATTTTATTTTATTGCTTTCTTCCAGTGGTAATGCAGCATTTGTGTTAATAAGTCCTCAGGCTAATTTTTAGAATTCTCTTGTGATCAATAAGACATTTAAGGTGCATGAGTAAGGGCATAAGATTGAATAAGAGGGAGCACAGTTTGCTAGCTTGTTTATTTGAAAGAGCTGGAAATGAACTGTGAAGTGTGTTTAAGACCCAGTCCCTCAGCTGATCTCTAACTGGTGCCTTTCAGGCTTTTTGTGTGTTCTTAGTTTGTTTACTCATGTTTTCAACACCAGATATTTCAAATTTCAAACTTTTTGAGCCAAGATCTTATTATTGTCCTTCAGTTTTGGCAGATGGCTCCTTCTCATTTTTGCAGAGAAATCAGAGGCCATCCTTCAAGCTCCCTCATCTGTCACATGATGGGTGGGGGTTAGCCTGGGAGTTGCTTGACATTGGAGACCAGCTGCCATGAGGCTGATTATCCCGTAGCAATTAGGTAGGATCTAGGACCTGTGGTGTCTGCAGAAGCCAATACAGTTGAGAATATTGGAGAAAGATTGCTCTAATTTACATGTGAAAATATGAATAACTGAGCTTACATAGCAGGTACATCTCTATTATACCATTCAGTGGAACCCTTCTCTTTCTTTAAACTAAGGAGAAAGTTTGGGAGTGTGGTAGGTGAGTGGCGATGATTTGCAACACAGATAATATTTGCCATCTTGGCAGTCACAACTGTTGGGGTCCTTTGGTCCCCATCCAGGTTACTTGATTTGAAATCAAAGGCTGAGGTGTGAGTCTGCGGGACTCTACAGGAATCCACAGTAGATATCAGTTATCTTCTGGGAATTCTCTTCCTCCTTCATCCTTACCTATAGCATATGCACCTCTTTTTCATTTAATGGAGACCAAAATGCAATCTATAGAAACCTTAAAAAACAAACAAACAAACAAACAAACAAACAAAAAAAAACAAACCCTGGTCTGTGTACTATACTTAGCCAAATATTACAAATCAGTAGTATGTGCTCTTCTTCTTCATTCTTCTCTTTAGGTCTTTCTGGCCAAAGGCAACATACTACTTAAATCCTAAAAGCACTTCCCAGGATTCCTTGTTTGACCCTCTTCTGATTCCATGACATATACTCTCCATAGCTTTAACTGTTGTTGATTGATGGCTCCCAGTTCTATAGCACTCCTGAGCTATAGACTTGAATGAGACCAATAATGACAAAGAGAAACAGTGAGTTACATGTCACTTACTTACTGAGTGCTAACAATATGTCATTATTTGACTCTGTAGTTGTGTTCTAGTTTTTATTTTTTTCTTTATAGATGAAGAGTTGGAAGGTTGGAGAGATTAATTTGCCAAAGATCAGGAAGCTAGTAAATATCAAAACTGGAGTGCAGATCCCAAATCAGACTCTAAAGCTATTTAGTTGAACATTTTAGATCATTATTATTTGTTACATAGATTACTCATAACAGTTCCTATTTCATCTTTTAGTTATTGCTATCTTTATAAACTGGAAATAAGATCTTGTTCATTTCCTTATTTTAAAAAAAAACCCTCCAAGTTGTTCCACAAGGTACTCCAGATATGGTTCAGATTCGTTAGCATGATAAAGGAGGCTTTTCATGATCTTTCTCCTCCTACCCTCTCTACTGGTGCCTGCCTGCCTTACCCTCTTTTCCAAATCATGCCCCAGCCATTTTAAATTGCTCTCTGCAGGCTTGGTGTGTGTACTTGCTGTTTTTATTTTTGATGACAGCTCACCAGTGACCTTGCATTCTTTGTCTGACTCCTTTGCATCCTTCAAGACTAAGTTCCCTTGTTAGTTCTTCCCTACTCTCTTCAGTCTTTGCCTATATACTGAGTTTGAAAACCTTCCTCCCCTTTCCCATGATGTTCTTCTATAGAACTTGTGATATGGTTTCTTCAAATGATCAAAGTACAGGGCATCCATGATATTAGACAACAAAATAGCCTCATACTGAACTACACCCAAGAACAAACTTTGGCCAGAAAGACCTAATTTTTGATCTTGAGTAATCCTAAACCTCTTCGAGCATCTTTAAATCTTTCTCCATCTTTATAACCATATAGTACTTACATCATAGTTATTAGGATTGACTGCAAAGTGACTTATAGTGAGAGTTTCGCAAATATAGTTACTATGCAGTGATGGTGACATTACCAGGGACTAACAGCTGTCAGTCCTACTTGATTGTAAGGACACCATCTATCAGGGACAGAAACCAGACTCAAACTCACACAAATAATTAGGAGATTTGCTTCAATTATAAAGAAAGCCAGAGGCAGGGCTGGCTGTAGATAAAGAACAATCAGTTGCTCAGACTGTCTTCACAGATTCAAATCCTTCTGGTTTTCCACTCAGTATAGATTACCCCCTTATGGGTCCCAGAAGGTAGATGGATGGTGGCAGTAGGGATTGCACGCTTTCTTGTTCACATTCAACAGAAAGAAAGGAGCATCTTTTTGCTCTTTGTTTAGAGATAGACTTCTGACTTCTCCTGGCTCATGTTGGCTCAGGCGTGCCTGTCTGGATGGGGCTGTGGTGATGCTTTGGGTTGTTTAGATCAGGAGTTGGCTTTGCCAGATGTGCCGTCACTTTGCAGCTACTCGGCTCTGCTCCTGTGGTCTGAGAGTTGCTGTGGACGGTAGGATCAGTAGATGAGTGTAACTGTGTTCGTATTAAACTTTATGGGCACCGAAATTTGAATTTTATACAGTTTTTCTTACATTATGAAATTTCTTCTTTGATTTCTTTTCAACAGTATTAAAAGTGTAATCACGCTGAGCACTTGGCCCACATAAAGAAAACAGGAGGTCAGCCATAGTTTACTTACCCTGGTTTAGAGTAATTTCTGGGGCTGGGAGAGACACTGCTAAGAGCAAGATAAACACACATTTTGTTTTCTTTTTATTTCTAGCACTGAAATGGCTGCCTGGACATTGTAGTACTCAATAATAGATGAATATTGAGTATCAAAGTAGGTACTTAGTACAGTTCACAAAAAAGGTACTTAGATGTTGGAATGATGGGGTAGGGAGGGAGAGCATGGGAGGAAGATTACCTCTAGATAGGGAAGAGGGGTGGGAGGGAAAGGGAGGGAGAAAGGTAATAGCATGGATGGTGAAAGGAGACCCTCATCATTATACAAAATACATGTATGAAGATGTGAATTTGGTGTCAACATATCTTATATACAGAGATATGATAAATTGTGGTATAAAGGTGTATTAAGAATTGTAATGCAAAAAATAATAATAATAGAACTCATGTATAATGGCAAAAAAAAAAAAAGATGTTGGAATGAACAAATAAAGGTAGATATTTCTTTATAGCAGCACCAACTGCTACTTAGATGAGGGGTACCTGCGCTTTTGTGTCTTCTGTACTGTCTGGGATGTAAAAAGCCCTCAAAAGTGATGTTACATGGGTGGATTTTTTAGGTTTAGATTATGGGCAATAAAAGTCCCAGTGATGTTTGTAATTGGTAGAACTAAAGAAGCAAAGAAGTGTTGAGAAGACATCTGCTTCATCTATTTAGAGAATTAAATAGGTCAAGTCTACCAAGTATCAGCTACTGTTCAGGCACCATGCTGTAAGTTTCCCTGTAGCAGTCTTTGGGAAGTGCATCTGTAGGAAGCCGTGCCGTGGCCATAAGAGGCATTCCCAGATCTCTTTCATCCAGAATTAGTGTGTTCCATATGGGAGGAAAGTTGGGTAGAGACAGGCATTTAATTTGTTCTGTATTTTTGTGAAATTAGAAAAGCTCTGCTTACTTTGCAAGATTTAGATTTTCTCCTCACTTTATTTTTAAACATGATGCAAGAATGGGGCTAAAATTACTTATGTGAATGCTGCAGTGTGGAATAATTTGCTAAATGTTTCTTCCCATTTTTGGCTTTTAAAATTCTTTTGTAAAAATCATGACAGTTTCCTTTTTGACTTTTAAGATTTGCCAATTTTGATTAGAAGATAAAGTTAAACACTCTTAATACTTGTAAAGAACAATTTGTACCTAAGAATGCTATATGTTTAAAATTAAATATTTTGATTCCTAATGATTTCCTGCCTCCATATTGTCCCCTGTGCCCTTTTACCCCGATTCAGTCCTTGGCACAGAGGATAATATTGATGCCTTTCTGCTTGTCGCCTCTACTAGGTTATAAGTAAAAATGCCTCTCGCATTCTTTGTTGTAAAACGAGGCAGGAATGTAGAGAACTTGTTGAATGAATGCATATTCAAGTGTGTGGAGGAAACCATATAATACACCATCCTAAGATTTTTTTTTTTTATCTTATAATTTTGCTAACCTGAAATTTATTTATTTAGTTGCTTTAGGGATTCAACCCAGGGGCTCATGCATACTAGGAAAATGTCCTACCGCTGAGCTACCTGACAAGTTGTTGATTTGGATGTTATACTGACCAAAACCTTTCTGTTTAAAACAAAACTTTGATCTAGGGTGGTATTAAAACTGTTCAGCCACTGCTGTGAGAAAGGTGCAGCTTGGTCAGGACTGTGTGGTACTACGTGGCTGGGTTTTCCACCTGGATATGTCTGTAACTTATATAAAACTTGAATAATTCAAGGTTGTTGCTAGTGAGGTCATTTGGGAGTCACACTCCTATTGGGAGTTTAAACCAAATTGAGTCAGGGTTAAGGGACATCTTCCAACAAGGTGTCTGTATGGAAGAAAAGCACAGGTGGAGGGTGTAGGGAAGGGCACACAAAGTCAAAATCACATGTGTGTTTTTGTTTTTAAAACATTCCATGTGTGATAGATGTGCTTCATCATTGAGTTGGGACAAAAAAAAATTTATATTGCACTTTTGTGGGAATAAGAAGTAAACTGTGCAATGATGTTAATGAGACTGGATGTGGTATGGGCTGAGGCTTTCCAGAAGTCTCAAAACCACAATTCCAACCAAAGCTTTCTGCATATTTCACCTTTGGGGGTTCCCGAAAATTATAAGAGATAGCAAAGACACTTGAGGGAGAAATGTCCCATTTTTATTAAGGGAAGAAAGGTAGATTCAGAGCAACTGTAAACTGATGTCTTGTGCAATCCTGAGCAAATTCTAGTAGTAAGTTATTTTTAGGTACTTAGAAAACATGGACACTGGGAAACACTACGGGTTTGCTAATTACAGGCTGCTTAAAGCTGATTCAGTTATGCATTTTGATAGGCTTTGTAGACTGGACAGAATATAATCTTCTCATTTTTTTTCCCAACTTCACCAAACTATTTAATAGTGTCTCTAAAAATTCCCTAGTGCTGAAGATGGTCAACATGGATCAACAGGTATAGTTGGAAGTATAGGTGACTGTGTAACTGTGTACCCAAAGAGTGCTGACCTAATGGCTGGGGATTTCAACCTCAAGAGAAACCTGTCAAATTAATGCTTATTAAACTGATATATGGCACAAAACTCTGAGGGAAATCTAGTACTGGGAGGGAAAAGAGTCTATGCAAAAGAATAGTCCAGGCTCTGAAGATAAACTTGAACAATTTAACAAAAGTTTGCGAAGAAAATGCATTGTAGAGGCTAAGCTAAAAGCCATTTGAAGAAGTAGATATTTATAGTTTTCGAAAAGCCAAGTATTTTTTTTTTTTTTTTGCAGTCTCAGGAAGTTGTCTGCATAATGTGGCTGAACAAGAAAGCCCCTTCAATAGGTGGTGTCATTAGTGACCAGAATGAAGGGAGGTGGCAGTCCTACTGTGTTGGTGGGCTGTATCTGGAGTGATGGTTTTGAATTCAGGGGTTTGCGTGTTAGGGGGGACCATGCTGAGGTGTCCAAATGGCTTCCATGTGGCCGAGGACTTAGATTTATCCTGCTTGTTGAATATGAGAATCCAGTTAAGAATGTCCCATAGGCAATTGGAAATATGGGAGCAGAACTTGCAGGTAGGTCATATTAAGTTGAGAAAAGTACCCTGCCACCTTTTAAACTTGTCCAGAATTCAATCATGAATGAACCTGTTTAACACTTCAGATTGTTTGTTCTGAAGATTTGAACTGGATATCTGTATTTCCTCAACTTTTTAAAAATTTGAAAAATTCAAGATAGTTACAAATAAGCCAAGTACAATGAATTCATATCTTCTTCATTTAGATTTCAGCAATTCGTATCACTTTTATGTGTTTGCATTCTCTCTCACAATTACCTATTTATTTATTTTGCTGCTGAGCCTCTTGAAAGTTAAAATCAAGATATTTCACCCCTAAACCAAGTGTGGTGGTGCTTGCAGGTGTAAAGTATACAGGCCTTTCATTACACTTGTATTTATTCTGTATGTATGTTTGAAGACTTCAAAATAACACATTAGGGTAGTAGAAAACAACAAAATATGCATTAGTTTTTGAATTTAAGGGAAAAATGACTGTCTTAGAACATTTTTTACCTAATGGAAATATTTTTCAAAATTATCAACATTACTTAACTTTCAGTGATATAGACCACTGAAAGACATTTAGTTGATGTTCTGGCCTCTGATTATGAGACCTTCCTCTTCACTGGAACACTGTTTCATCCAGTAAAGGGGCTTTTGACAGTGGCTCTGTTTCTTGGGTCCAGTGATCGTCTGTGGTAAGTCCTGAAATAGATGTCACGTTTCAGAATGTAAGGCACAGAAATATTTTTTTTTCCTACCAAAGAGGATTGAATCCACATCCACAGCCCTTTTTATGTTTTATTTTTGAAATAGGGTCTTGCTAAATTTTTTAGAATCATACTAAGTTGCTGAGGCTAGCTTTGAACTTGTGATCTTCCTGCCTCGGCCTCCAGATGTGTTGAGATTATAGGCATGTGCCACCATGCCCTGCTCCTGTTAAATTTTAATTAACATTTTTCAATGTTATATAAAACATATAACTATATAAAATTACTACATCATCAAAATTAAAGACTATTAACCATCAAAAGGTGACATTGAGGAAATGAATAGAAAAGCCACAGATGGGAAGAAACTTCTAGAACATGTTTATCCGTTAAAGGACAGTTATCCAGGAAATACAAGGAACTCCTACAATTCAATTTAAAAATGGGCAGATGTGCAAAAATGTTGAACAGATAGTTCATAAAGAGAAATAAATGACCAATGAGAACAAGAAAAAAAATGTCCAAGTTAAAACCATGTGGAGGTTCTACTGCCTACTCACCAGAACAGCTAAAATTAAAACGAATGACAATTCTAAATGTTGATAAAATTGTAGAACAATAGAGCTCATGATATCTCACTGACTGCCTGGTAGAATCTTTTCACTTTGGGAAAAGATCTGGTAATTTTTTATAATACTAAGAATACATTTGCCTTATGGCCCAATAATTCCATTCCTGTGTGTTTACCTATGAGAAATGCACGGTTTTATGGTTATTTCTTTTTGCCATCAGTGGAAGAATGGCTCCACTTATCTAGTATCTATGTGAGATTGGTTTCAGGACCACATTGATCCCCAAATCCTCAGATGCTTCAGTTCCTTATGTAAAATATCATAGTATTTGAGTATAATCTGCACATCCTCTGTATACTTCAAATCATCCCTTAATTGCCTGTAAGATTTAATACACTGTAAATGCTGTGTCAGTAATTGGTAGACTCCATTGTTTGGGGAGTGATGATGAGAAAACATGTGTACATGTCCAGTAAAGGTGCAAACTTCATAGGTCTAACTGCATTTTCATCTGTAGTTTGTTTTATCCGTGGATGTGGAACCCAAGGATATGGGGACTGACTGTATTCACAGTAGCCTTGTGTCAGAGTGTTCCTGACAGTTTTCCTCATGGTAGTGGGAAGTGGGAAATGCCAGTTTCTACCCATAGGAGAACAGATACACTCTGACTCTCTCTCTCTCTCTCTCTCTCTCTGTCTCATGTGTGTTATGCATGCATAGCGGCGCTACCCAGCAATGCAGAGTAGTGAGCTGCTGCCCCAGATAACACACCTGTGGGGAACAGGAAGCAAACACAAGTCAGTACATATCATGTTATACTCTTTTTATGGAATTACAAGAATAGGCAAAACTAATCTCTAGTGGGGGAAAGAAAAGGACAGTGGGGGTCGCTTCTCAGGGTGGGATGGGGTGAAATAGAAATGGGGATAGCAAGGAGGGAATTTAAGTGGTAGTATTATATTCGAATTTGTATTATACTATTATACACTTTTCTTTTTTGATACTAGAGATGGAACCTAGGGGTGCTTAACCACTGAGCCACATCACCAGCCTTTTTTATATTTTCTTTAGAGATGGGGGTCTCACTAAGTTGCTTTAGGGCCTTGCTAATTTTCTGAGGCTGGCTTTGAACTCGCAATCTTCCTGCCTCAGCCTCCCAAGTCATTGGGATTACAGGTGTGTGCCACCGTGCCTGGCCTGGTATACACATTTGCTAAAACTTGGAATGTATGCTTAAAATTAATGCATTTTGTTTTATGTGAATTTTACATTAAAAAATATATAAAAATGTTAAACTAAGTGTATAGGGACATGCACTGATGTTTATAGTTTACTTTGAAATGCATTATACAGATGAAATGGATTAATGAATGAGTATAGAGTAATAGATATGCTATAGCAGTATAATAGAATGGTGATAGTGGAATCTAAGTGGTAAGTATAGAGGCATTCAGTATAATTCTTTTAGCTTTGTTGTGTGTTTGCATATTTTCATAGTAAAACATTGGGGAAATAAATTACTTAAGTCATATGAAATAGCCATTTTTATGAATCAAAAAGTGGTCAAATTGGGCTGGGGATGTGGCTCAAGCGGTAGCGCGCTCACCTGGCATATGTGCGGCCCGGGTTCGATCCTCAGCACCACGTACAAACAAAGATGTTGTGTCCGCCAAAAACTAAAAAAAATAAATAAATATTTAAAAAATTCTCTCTCTTTCTCTCTCTCTCTTTAAAAAAAAAGAAAAAGTGGTCAAATGCTGGCCATTTCCTGTGGTTGACCCTAACATATGAAAGCACATTGTGTAGCCATTTTCTTTACCCATCTCTGTCTGTCAGGGTACTAATATCAAGTATCTTCATTTTCCTTCAGTCATTGTGCTTAATTAGGAAAGACTTATCTCTCATTTCCTCTGAGTAGCAGAGGCTCTTGTCTTTCTCTGGGACAGATTCCTTAACACCCCAGTCACTCTCTGTTATTAAAAGTCTGTCTAGTTGAGATCTGATCTCATTTCCAATTCCGAAGTTCTTTCTCCCCATGGAGGCAGGGCAGCGGGGGGCCTGCAGCAGGAAGCATTGAGTTGCAGGCTCCCAGTCAGCTTTTGAATAGTTGGGCTTCTCAAAGTGTGTGGCAGGGAGGGCTCTCCCCTCATGTGTCCCTGCCAGAGTCTCCTCTCTGCCTATTGATGAGATGAGCTGGTATGTTGCCCTCAAATGACAGGTGCCCAAGTGCTGCCTCTGAGTTCTTTGGAAGTCCAAGTGGGAACATTCCCTATGGCTCAGGGCTTCTTGCAACCTCTCCTGGGATCTTTCCTGACAGATACTCTACCCCTTGTGCTCCTGGGAATGCCTTGTGGTGGTCAGCCTTTTTAAGCAAGTTTCTGGTTAGATGGTGCAAACCCCGGAACTTTCTGCTCACTTTGATCCATAAGAAAACTGACATCATGCTGAGAGTTCAGGTTGCTTTGTAGTTGTCTGCTTTTATCTGCAAGTTTCCCTCCCTGGCACTTTTTACTCCTTCTCAGGTGGTCCACTGAGTTTGTTGCTTGAGTAGACATCTCTAAAGGAGTCGGTCTCCCTGTAGATACCCTTGGTCTCTACAAGGGATTCTCTGCCAGTACCTCTCATTTTGACTTAGGTGAGGGATTTGGGGAATTCATAAATGAATAGACATATTTTACTAAGTTAGGTAGAAACACAGATGTACTATTCTGCAGGGGTGTGGTTAATTTACTTTTGGCAAAGCTGTAAAATTTCTATTGAAGATATGTGTGTAAGAAAGTGTGCAGTTCACACACTTTGAGAGGACAATTTTAGTGTGTCCTCAGTTCATTTAACCGGTTGATTTTTGCAAGTAGGTAGGCAAACTGTATGGTTTGAAGGAACACTTCCTATGAGGCTGCCCTCACTTCAGACACTAGTCATAATTTTGGGGAGGCGGCCCCCATTGCCACTATGAGTTCAGACTACAAATTTGGTGGATTCTGCAGCTACCCTCAGGTTCAATAATTCACTAGAACAAATTTTCAGAACTCAGGAACGTTCTGTATTCAGCACTGCAGTTTTATAACAGTGAAAGGATGTCAATAAGAAATAGCCAAAGGAGGAGATGTATAGGGCAAAGTCCAGAAAATTTCCAGACACTGGTGTTTGTTCTCAGGGATTCAGTAACCTCCTGGCATCAGTGTGTGGTGAGATGCATCCTGTGGAAGATGACCAAATGTAGGAGCTTGCCCCAGCCATTGGTGTCCAGAGTATGTTGGGGTTAATCTGCATGCATGGCAGACCCTTCGTCTCTGTCCAGTTCCTCCAAATATCAGAACTGGTACTGCATGTTCTAAAGCTTTCCTCATAAAGCACATGAGGCTGCCTAGTGCTCAAAACCTTGGGGCAAATAAAGACACTCCTGTCAGGCAGGACATTCCAAGGACCTGAAGACCACATACAAGTAGCCAAGGGCAAAGGCTAGAACTTTCTTTGTTAATTTGTCACTATACAATTTTTAGATATAGCTGTTCTTGCTTTTTCTTTATCACTGTTATTCACTTTCATTATTATTAATTTATTTAGTGAAGTGTTGTTGGCTATTCATAAAATGTATTACCATGCATGATTGCATCCAACATTTTTTTTTTTTTGGCCTGTAATTTTCTGATAGGTTGACTTGAAGATGTGTATATTATTTATAGTTTTCACTTGAGTCTTCTGTATATTTTATGTTGATGCTTTTATATAATCCGTTTCTTTCTCCTTATTTGTGTCTCTAGATACTTAACTGTAAATGCTGAATATTTTTGTCCAGAAAAGTAGGAACTGCTAGGGAAAAGGGTTATTGATCAGGGATTGAACTGTGGATCCCTGGTCATCATCCATATTGACTTTGTGGTTTCTAATTGCTTAGAAATTTGAGTTGACTGAGTAATGAATGATTGGCTCTTTGGTTATTATTTTTAATTTTGAAAAATGAACGTTTTTTTGCTCATCCTATCAACTTTTCTGTCATCACCTCAGAGTTTCTAAATGAACATAATTAATTCATCTTTCTTCATACCCATTGCCTCTCCCAAGCCAGCAGGAGACTGGCTCATTTTGAACATCATACTAATAACCATTACTTATAAATGTGGACAATTAACCCCATGGCAGTGGTATTTCTTCTGAGATGAAGACTTCTCTGTTGAATGTTTTGGAGGAAGAACTAATTAAATTTGAGGAACTGACTGATTAGCCTGACTTGAAACTTTGAAGTTATCTGTCATGTTAGGTTTTTATTTAAGGAGTTTTCTGTCCTTCCAGATTTATCATGGGGGGCTGGTGTGCCTGTCGTCTCATTCACTTGTTCTCTGCTGTGAATCAGTGTTAATACACACAGGGGAGTGCTAGGGCAGTAGTTGCCCACTGGATATAAATTTTGGATATTATCCAAATGGTTTCAAAATTTGCAAAGTACTAGAGGCTGATATGCTTGGGTCTTGCTAATATTGCACTTTCATTTACTAATATTGATGAGAACATAACTTTGTTTTTCTAAGTTCTAAGACTCATGGTGGTCTCTTGTCATAATCAATGGTGCCTTTTCTACAGGAAAGATGAAGGAAATGCCACAGCCTTTTCCACCTGACCCTATTCTTATTCTACCAACATGTCAGTCACCCCAGGTGGGTCACTAAAGAATATATCCGAGATGGAGCTGTGGAGTTTGGTAATTGCCCAATTGGAGTCTGTAACCAGTAACCAGTATTTAGGAATCACTGGGCTTTGTCTTTCTTTTTAATTTTTATTTACTTATTGTTTCCTTTTCAGAACTAAGGATTGAACCCAGGGTTCAGTCCAGGTTTCCACTGAGCTACATCCTAGCCCTTTTAATTTTATTTTGAGACAGGGTCTTGTTACATTACTGAGACTGGCCTCCAAGGACTTCTCCTTTATTTCTGAAGAGTTAATGGGAATTAGTTTGATTAGTCCTATAGTCACAAGAATTTGAGAAGGAATTTATTCAGTTATTTCAGAAGTATTTATTGAGTTCCTACCAGACACAAGGGAATGAATGAGGCATAGTTAGTACTTGGCTTCATGAAACTTATATTTTAGAGGTAGCAAAAGATTAAGAAATTAATTACTCTCTAATTAATAGAAATTAATAGCTGTCTAATTCTCAGTGTAATAATGCTGTAAAGGAGAAATGCAGACTACTTGGCATATCAGGAAATCAGAAAGGTTTCTTGAGGAGGTGGTCAGTAATCAGAGTCAGCAGGAAACAGTGAGGCAGGGGATTGTTCCTTAGGGTTAGATAGTGGTACCATCATTTTGACATTCCAGGAAGAGGTAATAGCCTGGGCAGAGAGCCTGAGACACTCAAGAGTGTGACAGTTCTTTTATGGCTGGGTTCTAGAGGGCTCAAGGGAAATGACCCAGCACTAAGTTGGAGCTGTGGACTGGGGCCATGTCGAGCAGAGTCCACATCCAAGATTCTGTATTTTATTATTAATAATAATGTTATAATATTATTTTATTAATAATGTAATATATCTATAAATAATGTAATAATATTATTAATAATAATGTGGTTTTTAACAAGGTAGCAATATGATCTAATTTAAAAAACATTATTTTGGCTGCTGTATGGAGCAGTAAAGGTTATGTCAAGGATTGGAAACAGCCTAAGAAATGATGGTAACTTGGATTTGGGTGATCTGTCACAGTTGAGAGAAACTTGGGTGATTTAAGACAGGGTTTCCTACTTTTGGATGTCAGGGCACACACCATGCTTTCAAAAAAATATCAAAATAAAAATAGGCTAGGATGACCAGGCACTCGGGTTAATCATATTTTAGCATGGCTGTAGCTCATTTATAGCCACCATATAGCCTTCCATATAGGTGAGTGTTTTCCAAAAACAGTCCCAGGTTTTCAGCTTAAGCAGCGGGTGGGCTTCATAGAAGTGCTGTTGGGATTTAGAACATTGGAGAGGATAGGAGAGGAGGCAGGTCAGTACTTGTCATGGCTGTGCTGAGCTTGAGGATTAATTTGTTGTTCCGGTAGGACACTGAAAAGTCAGATATGTGGTTTGAGCCCAAAGGAGAGAAAAATTTCAGCCCTACAGATAGTAGTTGACATCACCTAGGAAGTGGCATAGGACCAAGCTTATGGAATTTCTGCACTTCACAGTCAGCTAGAGGAGAGTCACTCAGCAAAGAGGACTTGGAATCAAAAACTCCAAAGGCAGATGTAAATGTCAGATGATTCCAAAGTCATCAGAGTCAAGGGAAGAGAATATTCACAAAAGGTGGAGAATTGTGCTAAGAGGTCAAGTAAGATGAGGACAGAATGTTTTCTCTTGGGCTTAATGACATGGAAATCATTGGTGTGACATTAGAGCTACTGCCTGGGAGTCATGGGAAGAAGCCAGATGGCAGCCCACAGGTTGTAAGGAGTGAGTGGGAGGGTAGAAAATGAAAGTGACATCATTGTTCTTTTGAGAATCAGATCTGTGAGAGGAAGGAGAAAGACAGAGCAGGGGCCAGCCCTTAGCTTATGTAAAGACAGTGAGAATGAAGGTGTAAGGGTGAGAGAGGGCAAGTGCCAAGAGCCAAGGAGGGGCAGGCTAGCTGGAGAATTAGGAGGAGAGAAGGAAATAGGTACAGGTGAGTACTGGTTTGTGTGGTTGGCAGTGTACAGTCAAGGCAGTTCCCCATTAATTGTTCTGTTCTTTCTTTGAAGTAAAAGGCTATGATAGTTTTTGAGTATAAGTTGGAATAGTTAAGGGCAAGAAGTCTGAAATAGTTTTTGTGCACAATTGGAAAGTGAATGTTTTAGAGAAGTGTGGTAGTCTTGACAGGCAGTTCTGAGCCTAGTTGAAGTTGGCTGCACTGTGTCCTCTTTCTGATTTTCTTCAGTGTGTCCATCTGCCCTTGCTATCATGAAGACCATGAATAGTGGTGTTCTCCCAATGAGACTGTCATGGCAGACTGATACCATAAAAAGAGAAGTAAGAGAGTTTAGTGAGCCAGGGAGGAATTTAAACAAGGAACTATGTACTTTAAGGTGGATATGGAAAAAAGTGAAGGCAGGAAGTGATAAAGGGTGTATTGAGCAGCTTCTAGTTACTATAGGGAAACACCTGAGGCAATTATAAAGAGAAAAAAAAGTTTATCTTCACTCATGGTTCTAGAGGTTGCAGTTATCTTAAACCTGGCAAGTGGTTCATTACCATTTCCTGTTTTAGCATGCACTAACTTTTAAATTTATTATTATTATTTTTATTTGTGGTACCATTGAATTTAACCTAGGGGTGCTTAACCACTGGGCCACATCCCCAGCCCTCTTTAAACAAAATAGAAATCTTGACACAGGGTCTCTCTAAATTTCTTAGGGCTTGCTAAGTTGCTGAGGCTGACTTTGAACTTGTAAATCCTCCTGCCTCAGCCTCCCGAGTCGCTGGGATTATAGGTGTGTGCCGCAAAGCCTGGCCCAAACACTAACTTTCGTGGGATAGATTCTGGAGGGGAGACGGGGAATGACTTATGGTCAGAGGATGACAAAGCACTTGTCAGTTTTCTCTAGTTGTCCCTGATCCTAGTTCACCCCGTCCCACATCTAGGTCGTCAAATATTGGCACCTTAGGTTGCTGACTCTTCTTCAGGGCATTTAAGTGTTAAATTTACCTTTGAAACCTTCAACTGGGTAAAAAAAAAAAAATTAAAGACTTATAAACAGCTTTGAAAGGCTGCTACCTTGCTCTAGATACTATTTGTGCAAAATTAATTTCATATACTCATCAGAGCTCTAATGTGAACTGCTAATCTTAGATCAGTGAAAAAATGGTATTAAAATTGGGCTGATTTTTATTTCCCAAAAGAGAATATTTGGAGATGGGGTTGGGGAGAAGTAGAAAAGAAATCAGAATGTGGTTGTATAATCTCTTTCCAGTTTTCTTTTTGAGATGGTGTTTCCTAGGTCACTTCTCCCACTCCTGAAGATTTCTGACATTCTGTGTCCCTTCCTCCTAGCCTCCCCACTATTCCTTTCCCTTCCTCCAACCCTTTCCTCACAGCCCTTCTTCTCCCATGAAATATTTTTGTGGGGTTGCTTTATTTTTTTGCTGTTGGAGGAACTATTCCTGAGATAGTAATGCTGTGTGTCAGAATTCTAGAGCATTGATTATTTCTTACCATTTATGGTTCGGTTGGATTCAGAGAAGCTAAGCTGATAGTCTTGTAGGCATTTGATTAAGATTCCAAAGGGCCAAATAGAGCAGTTTCTGGGCTTGGGGCCACATTAGAACTCATTTCGGTTGTGAAGGATTTGGTGTTTGGGCCAAAGCTATTGAATCCTGTGTCCAAGAAAACAAAACTGGTAGCACAGTTTGTTCTCTTTCACTTTCTCCAGTAGGCTTAATTTTTTTAGAGTTTGGAATTAGGAGGAGATAGGACCATCTGAGAAAGGAATCCATCCCCTAAGTGGGGAGAGGCCTCAGGATTGTCAGGAGCGCATTTCAGCTTGAGTGATTAGCAGCATTTGCCACGAGGAAAAGGCCTCTAAAAATAACTGGTGAGCAGAGCTTGCAGTCAGGTCCAATTTCAGCTCTGGAGCCCGTGGCCATGCAGGAGTTGGCCATTCCAGAGCCTAGGAGGGAAGGGCATGCAGTGTGCCTGATACCTGCTGGAAATACTTTGATTTTTCTTTCTCAACATATATTTTTCATGGATTGAAGAAACCAAAATGGCTGAAGATAAAGGTATATTTTTGTTTGTTTGAGGTTTTTGAATCTGGCTTTATTTTCAGTGTTGCTCTGTTCAAACATTTTTGGCTAAGCGTTTTGACTGTGTCTTCTTTATTTTCTCTTGAATTCCTGGAACCATTGACTTTTTGTAGTGGTTGAATTTTTCATGGAATAATTTGTCTTTAATCTGAATATATATATTGGTACTTTAAGATTATCTTTTAATATTTTCTACTATCAGAGACCACATTTTGAAAACTGCAAAAAATATATAATCAGTTCTCCTAAGTCTTATATAAGTTAATTATAATGAATTCAAAGAATTGCGTGCATTCTGATTTCATATAAATTGACAGGATACACAAGTCCCATCTTGTATAAATGAGGAGACTTAAGTTGGTTCAAGCAAAGACTTACCAAATATGGAAACTGACCTACTTACTTGTGAAGCCGATAATAAATGAAAAAAAAAAAATAGAATTTTGTTTTTTCTAAATTGAATCTTTAACTTTCATGTATTCTTTAATGATCTATTGATTTTACTTTTATGTGTGTGTGTGTGTATATATATATATATATATATTTTTTTTTTTTGCTTTACTTTGTGAAGATTATCTTTCCATTAATTCGAAGCAGACTATATTGACTCATGTTGTTGACAATTTATATAATAAAAAACTGGACATGTGAAGATTGAATCTAACTCTCATCTGAGGAAACAGCATCCGAGAGGATTATACTACTAGGCTAGATTATAGGAGCTTCCCCACCTTGAATGCTTTTGTGAATAATTGGTTAGAATGGGTCACTTGACTAATCTGACAGGTGCTTTACTCCACGAAGAATAACATGATATAATATACCCGACTTTTATTTCTTTAGAAGATGTTTCTCCACCTCTACATGGATTTTGTAACCTATATAGTTGGAGAAAATCAGTAGTTACTTCTTTAATAGTTATAGATTCCCAAAAGGTGATATTTTTATTTATTTATATGTTGTGCTGAGGATTGAATCCAGGGCCTCACATATGCTAGGCGAGCGCTTTAACACTGAGCCACAACCCCAGCCCAAGGTGACATTTTTTATCATGGAAAGATGACAGTTGATGAGATTCTTGATGTTTTTTTATGTTGTTTTAAAAACTCCCAAATACATACTTGAAGCCCAGTGATGTGGTGCATGCCTGTAATCCCTGCAACTAGGGAAGGATGACAAATTGAAGTCCAGCCTCAGCAACTGAGCAAGACCCTGCTCAAAAAAAAAAAAAAAAAAAAAAAAGTGCTGAGAATATAGCTAGTGGTTGAGCACTCTGGGTTCAATCCCCAGTATTTTTCCCTGAAAAAAAAGCATAATTGATCTGTACATATGAAATCTCTAATCTCTAATATTAATAGAAACTTTTAAATGATTTATAATTTATTCAACAGTAGATCAGTTAGTGATTGATAACCACTGAGTTGCAGAAGCATTTCTATTTTCCCTTTCCTCAACCAAATAAGTAAAATTAGTCATCATCCTAGCTCAGTCTTCATTTAGGAGACTCTTCTTTTTGGACTATTGGGCTCAACCACTGAGCCACATCACATCAATATCTTTATTTTATTTATTTATATGTTGTGCTGAGAATTGAACCCAGGGCCTCACATATGCTAGATGAGTGCTATGGTAATTTTTGCTGTTTAGTAGTATGTGAGAATATTTTCTAATTTGGAGATCATATGATTTTGCTAAGACACTGCCATATTCTTAACTCCAGTAAAATTTTTGACCAGTTCTTAGGGATACAGTGGCTTCAGTTTGAACATAGAACCAGAAAATGAAATGGAGATTTTTTTATTTTTATTTTTTTTTTATTTCTAAAATTTTCAATTTAATATTTTTGAACCATGGTTGACCACAGGTAATTGAAACCATAGAAAATAAAATCATAGCTAATGGACTGCAGTTGGGATTTTAGAGTATGTAGTCTTTTTAGACTTGCTTCTTTCACTCAGCAATATGCATTTAAATTGCTTCCATATCTTTTTCATGGTTCATTTGTTTTTAGTATTGGAAAATATTCCATTATCAGGATGTACTATGGTGTATTTATCCATTCACCTACTAAAGGACATCTTGATTGCTTCCAAGTTTTGGCAATTGCGAATAAAGCTGTTCTTTATACGTACACACATTTTAAACTCCTTTGAGTGAATATCGAGGAATGTGATTACACGGACACGTATTTAGTTTTATAAGAAACTGCAAAACTGTCTTCCAAAGTGGCTATGCAGTTTTTCATTCCCATGAGTAATGGGTAAGTATTTCTTCCTGTTACTCCACATCCTCACCAGCATTTTGTGTTGTCAATGTTTTGGAATTTGTCCTCTCTAATAAGTTTATAATCGTGTCTTATTTTTGTTTGCAACTTCCTAATGGCCAATGAAAATATGCCATTGTTGAATGTCTTTCATAATCTTACTTGCCATCTATATGTCTTCTTTGGTGATGTGTGTTTAGATCTTTTGCTCATTTTTTTTTTTTTTTAAAGAAAGAGTGAGAGAGAGAGAGAGAGAGAGAGAGAGAGAGAGAGAGAGAGAGAGAGAGATCAATTATTCACTTCCT
>NW_026000093.1:17694351-17764363 GCF_001458135.2 Marmota marmota marmota
AGAGAGAGAGAGAGAGAGAGAGAGAGAGAGAGAGAGAGAGAGAATTTCAATATTCACTTCCTTTAATCTTCGGCGGACACAACATCTTTGTCTGTACGTGGTGCTGAGGATCGAACCCGGGCCGCACGCATGCCAGGTGAGCGCACCACCGCTTGAGCCACATCCCCAGCCCTAGATCTTTTGCTCATTTTTAAATTGAGTTATTTCTATTTATGGGGGAGCTGCCAGGGATTGAACTCAGGAGCACTCAACCACGGAGCCACATCAACAGCACTATTCTCTATTAGGGTGTCACTGAGTTGCTTAGTGCCTCACTGTTGCTGAGGCTGGGTTTGAACTTGCAGTCATCCTAGATCAGCCTCCCAAGCCTCTGGGATTATAGGCATGTGCCACCAAGCCTGGCCAACTTGGGTTATTTCTTACTGTTGAAGTTGGTGTTTTTTTTTTTTTTTTTCTTAGTTACACATGACAGTATATTTTGACATATTTGTACAAACATGAAGTATGTCTTATTCTAATTAGGATCCCTCCAGTCTTGTGGATGTACATGATATGGAAATTCATTGTGGTGTATTCACATATGTCATAGGGAAGTTACATCAGATTCTTTCCACTGTCTTTCCTATTCCTAACCTCCCTCCCTTCCCCTTCATTCCCTTTTCTCTAATCCACTGAACTTCTATTCCCCACTCCCCTTGTGGTTTTTCTTGGTTTTATTCTGATCTTAGAATATAGGAACAATTATTAGATGTTCTTTTAGAATACCTTTGTGACAAAGTACTGGTTTCAGGTTTACTTGGGGAGTTTTCAGCCCTCATGAAGGGTTTTTCTTACTGTGCTCTTTTTGTTTTAATTGGGTAGAAACTGATCTGCCCTTTGGGACTGGGCACATCATATTTACAGAGGGACATATCAGGAGTGTTATTTGCTGTCAAGAGTTCCCTTAAAAAGCTCTCTCTTAAAAGAGACTCCCTTTTGTATGATTTAATATTTGATTCCTTTAGGAAGTAAGCAAGTATTAACAGTAACCTGTTTAATAATGCTAGAGTAATGAATCATTTATATGACATTGGAATAGAATAAAATATTGCTAATTTGGTATTCTAGCTCAGTATCATGTACCTTTTACTGCAGTAAATCTATTTGATAAGCTATTTTGCATGGAAGTCTAAGATTGATTGTGCATTTCTTGTGTTCCTAAACAGATTAAAATGATGTTTTAATGACAACCAATGTGAGTATGGGTTATTATCTTCTATTAAAGATTATTGTAAGGACGGTTAAGAGGCTTGCCTGTGGGCTCTGATAAAAAAAAAAAAAATAAAAATGGCCTCCTACCACTACACTGTTCTTGTGTCTTTTCTGTTCCCTTTGTAGCCCTACTACCCTCTACCAGCACTGTCTTTCTTTAAATCATTGGGTCAGGTTTTCTCTAAAGTCTCTAGATTCTAGAGTTTGTGCAGTTTTAAGTGTTTAGAATCATGTCTAAAACAGATTCTAGGTAAAAGTGTGTTCTCTGCTACATATTTGGCTTTTTCTTCCCTCCTGCTTCTAATTCCTCAATAAATTACACAAATATCACCTACTTGGATAAATGATACTTTACTTTTGAGAATCTCAGAAGTTTCCTCCCCCCAATTCTGGTTTAAGAAAAAGAGAGAAGCCGGGCACTGAGGAGAGAGCCTGTCATCTCAGCTACTCAGGAGGCCCAGGCAGGAGGGACACATGAGCCCAAGAGTTTGAGGCCAGACTATGAAACATACCATGGCAAGACTTTGTCTCAAAAAAAAAAAAAAAACCCACAAAGAATAACAACCAAACCAAAACACAAAACCACACACTAGCAAAATAAAAAACAAGAAAGAAAAATGGAAGAGTTGACCTTTGAATTCAAGATATTGTTTTATTAGTTGTTACATTTTATACTTATTTTAAATAATATTCATTCTGGCTGTGCTTTTTTTTTAATTTTTTTTTTTTAGTTGTAGATGGAGACAATATCTTTATTTTATTTATTTTTATGTGGTGCTGAGGATCGAGTCCAGTGCCTCACACGTGTAAAAATCATATCACGTCTGATACATGCATGCTGAATAAATATACTAAATAAAGGAATTAAAGTATGAGCTATTTTTTTTTCAGCTTTCCTATTTTTCAGTTAAGGAGGAACACAAGAGTTTGGTGTCAGTTAAAAAATGTGCAACAGTTGATAAGAGAAAAACAGTTTTACTGCAGTTCTAATTTAAATTTGGCTTTTAGAAGCAGTAAGTAGCCAAGGAAGGGAATTCTTAGTTATTAATCATGATTGCTTCATGTTTGGAAGTAAATGTGTATTCAGAAGGCATGATTATACTTAGTATTGTATGCAAGTGGATGTTATGTTATATAAAAATAAGGCATTTTTGATACAGTCTTAAGAAAAATGTCTTTATTCATAAAAGTTAAAAAACTTAAACATACTTCACTGTTGATGAATTTGTCCCCATAGAAGCCAACCTCCTTTTTTTCTTTAACTTTTAAAATTCTAGTGGCAATTTATTTTGTATCATTCTTTTTATAATTTATATCCTGGAGATACATAAAAACTGGAAATCATACTTTTCCCTACCAACATTTCCAAAAATTTCACCCAGATTCCCTTTCCTGTGTCTGTGATCTGATAATGAAACAAGGAAGCTTATTTTAAGTTGATTTAATATGCAATAATGTAACCTTAGCTCAGCAAGTACTTTTAATATGTAAATTGTGTTTTCCTATAGACAGTTTTTACACAAAGTTGGTAGTAGGGTCTTGTGAAATCATGGAAGTTGGCTCACTTGATATGGATCCAGGAGCTCAGCCTGTGGATGTTCTCATGTGGTGCTGCTAGTTCTCTGCAGCTGTGCTGCTGACCTCAGGCCAGTCCCTTTACCTTTGTTCTATAAACATGCTTATTTTTGTCTTCTCTCCCAGTACCTCTCCACCAGGCACTGCCCCAGGTAGGAAACATGTGGAAATATTTGGGGGTGTTTTTGTTTGTCATATTCTGGGACCTACTTACTTGGGTCCAGGGGAAACTGGGGTTGTGAGATATCTTGCAGTATGAAGAGTGGTCACATGGGACCAGCACTGTCCTGTTAAAACATCCAGAAGTACCCTCTGCAGAAACATGGACAAGTCTCTGTGAGGACAGGTGCAGCAGCCCATGAACCCCCCCACAGAGGGTCTGTGTGCTGCACAGATTCGAGGCAGTGTCCCATTTGTAAATTTTTCCTTTTCACACCTGGCATTTTGGCAGGTGATATGATCTTTTTATTTATTAATATTTACATAATATGTATCGCATTCCTTTTAAGGAAAATGTGTGTATGGTAGGTTTTCCTCTTAAGAACAATATTGACTGTTTTTAAAGCTATCATTTGGCTTTCATGGTTTCTGTTTATTTATGACTATTAGAAGAATATTTCCGAAAGAATAGAGCATGCTAAACATACTGAGTGTGATAAATGACACTGGGTGGACAGTGGTTTACATAGCTGTTTCCTGTATTGCAACCAGTTGTGAATGAACCTTTTCCTGCTTCACAGGGCCCAGTGGACTCTATAAAGAAGGATAGAATTTTGCTGTTTTGCTTTTCTTTGTTCCTGTTATATATTTCTGTAGTTTCCTTCTTCCTTCATTTTCCCTCTGTCTGCCTGCCTGCCTGTCTGCCTGTCTCTGTCTCTCTCTGTCCTCCCCACCCACTCAGAATACAGAGTAGCTGTGGGTAGGGGATTATTTTCTTCTGCAACCACTGGTTTTAAGATTCTACAGAAACTAAATACAAACATAGCAAAAGGTCTGGCTACATTTTTATGATTTCATTATGTTGTTTGTATGCTCGATACTTTGAAGGAGGTTTTATGCAGGTGGTTTTGGTAACTTGGAAGCGAGGTATATGTTATATCAATATAATAATTTAAAAATAATGAGCCCATCAGTAGTTTATTTGTTCTATTTCAAAATTACGGTTTTCTGTACATGGCCTTAAGTCTAGGAAGAAGCATTTCTGTTTTCAAAACCTTTTATTTTGTGTCGCATGTTTGGAGAATTTAAGTGAAAACTTTTTTGAAATGATCGACTGTCAAATAACTGTAAGTAACTCAGCGTGAAGAGAGGTGTTCAATGAAATGTTTTCTTCCATGGTGACATTTTTACTTCTATTTCTAAACAGAGACAAAGCATGGAGGACACAAGAATGGGAGGAAAGGAGGACTTTCTGGAAGCTCCTTTTTCACTTGGTTTATGGTCATTGCCTTGCTGGGAGTTTGGACATCAGTAGCCGTTGTTTGGTTTGATCTTGTTGATTACGAGGAAGTTCTAGGTAAGAATTGTGATATGGTTTCTTACATGAATTTGTATAAAAGGGTAGGTGACATCCCTTAGTCATCGTGAAGGTTTGTTATTATCTTTATGGTACTGTTCATTTTGGTACTGAATTGGTACTGAACCATTTATTCAGTGGTTCTCCATAGGATGAAGCAAGAGGGAATGTTACCAGGATTACCTCAGTGGCTTTTGAACTTTATTAAAAAAAAAAAAAAAAAAAAAAGATTGGGCTGGAGTTGTGGCTCAGTGGTAGAGTGCTCGCCTAGCACGTGTGAGGCACTAGGTTCGATCCTCAGCACCACGTAAATGTAAAATAAAGATATTGTGCCCACCTAAAACTAAAAAAATAAATATTTTTTTAAAAAAGGCTTTGTAGTATTTGAATAGTACACATAGTTTCATCAGAATGAGTTTTATCAAACTCGTTCTTGCTACATGTTGTGCTTTATACTTTCTATTCAGGTTTATTTATGTTATGGATTTTTAAAATTCTTGATCATGAACCACTGAATTTACTTAAGGATCTATGAACAGCATAACCACACAGTTTGAGAAACCCTTCTTCAGAGAGGATTTTCAAAGCACCCCCACCTGTGTCTGTTGGGGGAAGTACCTGTGTAAAAGTGTGCGTGTCCTGGGACAGGTGTGTGGACGTGACTGTGAGTGGATGGCTGTGGTCTGTATCCTACTCTGAGGATGGTGCTGTGGTACTTGTGATCGTGCTCCCCTTTTTTCTCCTTTTCTCTTCCCATAATTGCTAGTCTTTCCTGATATTCTTACATTAATAATTCTTTATCATTTTCATTGTTTTAAAAATTGAGATAAAAGTCATATAATATAAAATTCAAAATCAAATATTTGAAAATGTATCATGTATTGGTCTTTAGTATGTTAGTCACTTTGTGCAACCATCATCATTGTCCAATTCCAGAATATTTCTAATACCCTCTCCCCCCATACTTCCCCCCAATCCCTTCACTCTCAGGGCGAACACTAGCCTGTTTTCTATGTCTGGAGATTACATATAAATGGAATCATACAATATCTTTATCTTTATTGCTTGAAGGAAAGGGTCTCTAGATACATGAATAAACTAACAGAATTTTAGTTCAGTGAGAAACTTCGGAGTAGATCTTTGTTGTCATTGGCTTACAGTACTATGCTGCTAGGGAATATATGTTAAGGAAGAGATTTTAAATATTTGTACCTTTAGACACAAGTAACAATTTTCATGTTTTTACATGCACGCAGCCAAAGCAAAGGACTTCCGTTATAACTTATCAGAGGTGCTTCAAGGTAGGCTATTGGAGATGCATTGGAACTGCACTTTTGTCAGTCTCTAAAACTTCATTTTTAGTCTACTAATTTAACTATCACCTGCATCAGAGAATGTAAATGAGAGGTTCAATTTTCCCTCATAAATTTGTCAGAAGGCAAGTATTTTCTGTTTTTTTTTTTTTTTTTTTTTAATGTTATTTGAGCTTTATGCTGTATACAGCCTTGAGCTTCAGGTTTTAGGATTTCATTTTCATAGCAATAGAAATAACACATTCGTCTCTCCATTATTGTCATTACCATTTTTAATTTGTATGTGCCAAGTCAGACTTCTTTATAGCAAATGTGCTATTTTGTAGAGCACAGGGCTTTGGGAAAATAAAGAAAATTTCTGCCTGCTTTTATGCAATCTTTTAATACATACATTGTGCTAAAGAAATGGTGAAAGGGTTGACAACTCTTTTTAATGCCAGTGCTTTATTAGCACGTTGTTTAAAATATTTCTGTACAATATGTTTCTTCATAGTTACTGTCCAATGATGAATTGTCAACTATGCTGGTTTTTAGAATTTTATTTTAGGGTATTGAATATAGTAGACTCATTGAAATGCCAAACGTTCTAGTCTTCCTAATGAGGAAGGATTAAAGTCTTGAAAATACATATTTATTCTTCTTAAAATGTAAAGGTCAGTTCTTGTGGAACTGTCTTCTCAGCATATATGTTTTAAGATTTTGATTATTGATTTTTTTTTTTTTTTTGCTATTTTATAGTAGATGGCCAGTGCTAATTAAGTTTTTAAGTAGGATAACCATTAAATTTTACTTTGTAGTTTCAGGAAGCCTCCAGTTTTATAGCCTTTATTTCCAGAACAGTCTTTCCCCCCCCCTCAGTTAAGATTGATTCATGATATTTTTGTTGTGAGTCATTATTGAAAAATATGAAAGTAACTATCCTCATTTTCAGCAATAATACTCCATGCTGACTTATTTGCTGTATTATATGTAGTCTATTCTTAATAGTCTGTATTTGAGGATTGGTTGTTGTTGTTGTTGTTTTTTTTTTTTTTTGCTTCAAGTATTTATAGTGTGATGAAGTTTCACACTTTAAAAACATCAAATTTTATGTAACTCAAAAATGGGTTGGAATTTTTTTTATACATGTTCAAAATTTTATCCAAAACATTTTTAGCAATATAAATGAAGGTTCTGAAGTGATTATATCAAGGTACGGTGAAACCTTTAAGAAAAATATTATCCCAGTTATATGTCTTAGAATTTGTGAGGTGAATAATTTCTGGATCTCTAAATGATTTGCCCAACAATTTTAGGTAAGATATTCACATTGCATTGGTTTGCAGTATTAAAAGTATAAATTACCAGAATTGGCTGGGAACATTTATTTATAATGGTATGAAGGACTACAATAAGGATGATACCTTACTAAATTTGTTTTCCCTTTTGTCCCTACACCCATCATCTCTCTCCTATTGTAGGAAAACTGGGAGTCTATGATGCTGATGGGGATGGAGATTTTGATGTGGATGATGCCAAAGTTTTATTAGGCAAGTACACCTTTTATTTATTTTTTTGTTAGTAGTAATAAAATACTGGAAACGAGAATATTTTTGTTTTAATAATATCTACATTGGTTATAAACATTTTATGGAAGATATTATGCCACTTAAATGGTACATTCCATTTTTGCTCAGAGGTTGTGACTTTATTTTTCTATTAAAACTCTGACATTTCAATTTACTTTTACAAGTAAATAAGTATATAACTTTTTCACACACATTTTTTAGTAAGTATAATTTAATTTGTGTTTTTAGACTGAAAGCACTTTATATTCTGAACCTAATATTTGAAGATATAGTGTACTAGTTTGTTTTCAAAGATGGTAATCATAGTCATTCTTAACATCATTTGACATAATTCTCTTCCACTTGAAAATGTAAATTTCTAAAGGCTTACATAAACTCATTTTGAAATGGAATTGTGGTAGTAAACATCTTAAAAAGCTTAGGCATATTTTAAAAATAACATTAAGATATGAACTAGTGGTCTTTTGACTAAGTTTCCTCATTTTGAAAATTTTGAACTCTGCATTTTCTATCATCAATTCACCTGTTTTTAATCATTGAGCAGTTTCTTCTAATAAAAAAAGATGTGGTATTCTTCTTCCATTTGTTTTAAAATGCTGTCTTCTAGAAAGAACGGTGCTGATTTTAATATGCAAATTTAACACAATCTGCCTAGGTGAGATATATAGTTCTGCTTTTAAACAGCATGATTTCCTTTGTCTTATGAAGCAAAATAGTATTGAAACATCATATCCAAGTGTTTAAAAATACAATAGCTATGGTAGGATATTTCACACTAAGCTTAATGGAGTATATCTTTTTACGTACTCTATTTTGTTTTTCTATGAACATGAAAAAAATGGAAGTAGACTCTATTTGTAGCCAGTTAAACTGTTTTTGGTAGGTAAATTTTACCTCCTCTTAAAACAATGAATTCTAAGTATGAAAAAAGATTTTAGTTATGATTATATGTAATATACCTTCTTATTTTGACCTGTTTTAGTTTATATTTTCTTATTACTACTTAATGGAAATTAGTATTTGCTACTTTTAGTGAAACATACTATAAAATTTCCATGAAATTTTTTCTTCTGACTTAACCTTAATGGAATTGTCTATGTAATTCTATTGCATATCTAGAGTTTCTGTACATACGTTAAATCTTCAGATTGCTCTAACTTTAGGCATGTGAAAAAGATAGTTATGTAGAACTTTACATATCAAGATTATGGTAATTTGCTTGCTATAAGTGGTTTATTATTCCAAACATTACTTTAATTTATGAATTCTGAATCATAGAACTTTTTATTTAAAAATTTAAAAATAACTTCATATGGGTCAAATTCCCTTCTTTTAAAATCATCTCCTTATCTACTGTATTGATTTTTTTTTTTAAATTAATAATTTGATTTTTTAGCATATGCTAGATTCCAAAAGCTTCTTCCCTCTGATATTTTTAACCAATCACTAAAAGATTAATTAAATGTCACTCTGAGAATTACTATTTGCAGGTAGATGCATGTGGCTTGTGCAAATGAAAACTTGTCTTCACCACTGAGATTCTACCTCTACGTACATAAGAATTAGGTACGTAGAGGTAGAATCTCAGTGGTGAATCTCAGTGTTCATTTTGATAATTTGACTAATAATAAACAAAGAAAGATAAAGAAATTACATTATATGTAATGTCCATAGTTAGCTTGTGGCTTTTGTCAAAATGAAACAAATCAAATGCAAACTGTCAGGCTCACTATCACCTCTGACTTTAGTTCTATACTGTTTGAATTCTCTGCATGGAATACAACCTTAACTTGAATTGAAATCAGTGATTAGAGTTCTTCTCTTCTGGTAAGTGAGGTAATTGTAGCTCAGCAGTTACTGGCTGTTGACTTCAAAGATAGAACCTGGTGAAAATTTGGGGACCACAAATACTTCAGTGGGCTCTGTATTATCAGAAAGAGGTCATGGAGGTGCAAATGCAGTGAGTATGTACCCCAGAGAAGCCAGGGTTCCTGGCTCCATTCTCACTAGGGTGATCCTGAGAAGGGCTGAGCTGAAACCTTAAGGGTTCAAGCTTTGGATTAAAGCCTAAGGAGTCCAAGGGGAGGGAGGATGGTAGAAGAGACTGGGGAGAGCTTGGCATGGCAGCTGTAATAATAGTTGAGATATATTGAACTATCTTAGGTTTGGTGTTTATTTAATAAATATTCTTTTTCTCGATTCTTCAGTCTGCACATATCTAAATCATTTCAGTTTGTGGAAATGTACACTTTCATGTTTATATTTCTTTAACATTTTAAGGTTTGGCTTTTCTTGTAAAATATGAAAAGAGAAATACATGGGTAAATCAAGATTTATAACCATCATTAATTTTATTACTTTATTATTTCTGTCTAAGGCCTTTCTGATATACTTTGACAATATACTAAGCCTGTTCTTGATTACAATGCTTCCTATTTTTGTGGTCAAATAATCAAAAATAAAAGTATGTTTGATTTTCTTTTGGATTATTGAAAACTACATTGCTCAGAGATGTGTTTTGTAAAAACTTGTTTCCCACATAAAATCAACATGAAATATTCTAGGACTAAATGCTGAGAATAAATCTTCTCAGAGTGACAGCACATAAGATTGCACTGCTGTCCTCTTGTCCTGTGACTAGCACCTCGCTGGGACAAAATAGAAGGCTGCATACAATTCACAGAACTTTGGTAAAGGTTTGTGGACTGGATGGATGCATGATCGAGCTTGAGAAAGAAGACCAGAGTTTGTCTAGCCAAAGGCATCGACACCCTGCTCTTTCATTGGAGCCACCCTTAGAGGTGAAGTAGGAATTACATACCCAGAATAGATTTTTTTCTTTTTTGGACTATTACTTTCAACTTTACGGCTGCTGAAAAGTTGCGTGGTTGAACAGTTTTGTTCAAATACCTCTGCATGTTTGTTGCACGCTTCAACCTGTCATACTGAAGAGCAGAACAATTTTGTTTTGTACCTAATAATTAGAAAATACGTATATTGAAAAATGAAGAAAAATAAAATGATTTTAGTAAATATGCAACTATAGTGTTTTAAGACAGGAAAAAGGGATGATGTTATTCTCACACACACAAAAAAAAATTTGGTAGAAGTGCAGATCCTGTTTACCACACCTGTCAACTGTGATGTTCAGTGAAAATGTTCTAGGCTCGGCAAAAAAAATAATTTAAATACCTACTGCAATGTGTGTCCTTCCCTTCCCTGCAGCTATGGAAAGAATAACACGATGTGATTTTTTTGACTAAAACAGAGAAAATTCTCTGTAATCTTTAAAACTTAAATTGGCTGTCATACTGTTAGCCCTTACTTGTTCATCTTGATTGCTGGTGCCACATGGGGAAATTGTGTGTTGCCAAAGCCTTAAGTGACTGAATTGGGTGGTTACCATTAGAAAATCTCTATGGTGTGAATGTTCACATTTCTTATAAGCCAGAATGCCCCACCCTGTTTTCCTCCTCAAATTTATGAGTTCCTTGGCAGTATTGGCAGAAATACTGGAGCCAAGAGACCTTTCTTACTCAAACCAGTTCTTCACAGGAAAAAACATGAACAGTAATATGCACATTAAATTCTTTCTATTAGGAGGGCCCATTGTTGCTACCAGTGTTTAAAAATGCCAGAAGTCAGTCTGCAATTGAAGCTAATTTTATGGGTGAAGGGAAGAGGAGTTTGGGATGGTCCTATTGCAAATGACTGGCTAAAGCCTTGATTGCATTTCTTATTAGTAGGCAGAGTGAATTATTAATCTTCTTATGGCCACAATTAAAGGGCCATGAATCAGTTTACAGACTATTTTAGTTAGCCATTTTAGATGGGTGAAGATTTAAGTATTTTATCTAGGTTTCATAATTTGAGTTTATTTATACCCATTTATGGATACTATAAACAATAATCCTGTTAGTTTTGCTGGCTTCAGCATTTACCAAGTTTATTCCAGGTCCTAAGAGGAAACATTTGAGGAAACGAGTCTTTCTATTTTCAATAAGTATTTGTTGATAGATACTTATATGTGGTTGTATAATCAACTCTCCATAATATCTGGTTGGTAAGTGGGCACATTCAGCGATTGTCAGAAGTGTATATGTTTTTTTCCTGATACTGCTTCTGTTCATTCTTCCTATTACTGTCTACTGATACAATTTTGTCAGTTTTCCAATTCAAAACTCTCTAATGGGAAAGAGGCAAACCTGCTTAGGAGCTGGTAGAAATGGTGAGGATTGGTCAGATGGTGGCTGTCCTTTAGCACATAGGATTAAGAGTTGATTGCAAGGTGTGCATCTCGATCAATTTCTTTATTTTCCTAAATACCTTTTCTGTAAACCTTTGTGACCATGATGCACAGCCTTTGTAGGTCACTCTTCCTGGGCTTATTTTTCCACCTAACTGCTCTCCTTAATTTTCTCTTTCTCTCTTCCTTTATTCTTATGTAGGCCTGACCAAAGATGGCAGTAATGAAAATATTGATTCTCTTGAGGAAGTCCTTAATATTTTAGCAGAGGAAAGTTCAGATTGGTTTTATGGTTTCCTCTCATTTCTCTATGATATAATGACTCCTTTTGAAATGCTAGAAGAAGAAGAAGAAGAAAGCGAAACCACAGATGGTGTTGATGGTACGTCACAGAATGAAGGGGTTCAGGGAAAGACTTGTGTCATTTTGGATTTACATAACCAGTAACTTTGATTCAGGGACCGAAGTCACTGGCTTATGAGAACCTGGAGCAGTCTCCTCTTCTTTCCTTTACCATGGCTTACGCAGGGCTTAACGTGCAGTGGGGCAGTTGTGACCTTAAAGTTGTTACTGTCACCCATGTGATCTTGCCCAGTGCAGCTCCTCCCTAGACCCTTGCTTGGCTCCCCCCACCAATAGTGAAGAAAGTGGCATCCCTCATTCTTGTAGCTGTCTACAAAGTTCAGTGAAAACGATGTTCTTGGCAGTATAATTGGTTTCTGTATTGTTTTACCAAATTAAATTTGGAAGCTTAATAGCAAATTGTGTTGTGCTTAACCCTCCATGCTTGTCTTCCTAACACACTAGTGATGATGATTCTAATGAACTTGATTATGAAATTATATCTGGCATGATTCTTAAGTTAAATACTTCTCTGTTGGTCTTTATTAACTTGTCCAATGTGTGAAATGATGATTCTTTAAAAAAGTTCTTATTTTTTAATCTGTAATTTGTTTAGGTTAACTGACTTGTCATACAAATTTCAATGTCAAATTCTGTATTAATGGTGCTTTGAAAATAATTTAAAAATTACCCCCTGTATTTGCCTTAGTGTAGTTAAGTTATTGAATTCAGATAGTAGTATGTCTGAATATTTCTGTTTACAAAGCAAAATTTATTTTTAATTTCATTTCTCAGTATACATCCAGAGAAGGTAATTTGTATTTTTTTTAAGTAGGCATATTATAAAAGAGGAAAAGTATGAATATGTATCTTAAATAATGTTGTACATATTAAAATTATTCATCCTAAATAATAGTCTTTTTCCATTTTTTTCCTTCTTTATCTTATCAGCTATTGATTTTGGCTTAGTTACAATGTGATATTTAGATTTATAAATACATCCAAGTCATTATTTGTTTTAAGAGAATAGATTTTTCCCATTAAAAAAATCTAAAGACATCTTTGAATCAGTTTTTTAAAAAATGAGTTTCATTCCATTGTAACAAAAGCAATTGTATTAGCTACATGTAAAATGGGTTTTTGAAATGGCATTTCACCTGCTTTCCCCAGGCAAAATGCTTACAGCTTGAAGGGGATAAGACCTAAGACTTTTGATTTCTGTTGCTCTTTGAAGAAGTGGTATTTCATGTTTTAAAATTTCTTTGAATGTCTCTAAAATTTTGCTTAGCCCTCTTTCTTCATAGAGCTTAAAATGAAAATATTTGCATTTTAGACAATTTTGAGTCTCATTTCTACTTTTCGAATATTCCTTGTTTTTCCACATTTAATCAAATTACTTTTAAGCAAATGGATTATTCATCTATTTATTCTGAGGGGAATAGACAAATTTTTGTTTCTTGGTGATAAAATGATAGCCTGAATGAAAAAGTCTGAAATCAGAACTCCGGAATCCTTCCTCTCTGCTCACCATGTATGTGGGTCAGGGAAGACTGTCTCACTTGCTAATCTTACTAAAATAAGAGCGGCCTTTATTCTGTAGCTACTTTTAGATATGGACATGCATATTGCTCCCTGTACAGTGGTTTTTCTCAAGCTTCAGTGACTATTAAGACTTTGGTTTGTCTGGCCCTCATTATTCAGGAGATAGGTTTTATTCTATCAATGTTTTTTGACAGTCAAAAGCTTCTGATTTTCAAACATACAAGTATCCACTAAGAATTACAGTGAGTGTTATTTAATAACATTGTTTCTGAAAAGTAATTCAGTCTTGATATTTATTGTGTCTTCCATTTTGAATGCTGTGAACTATCAAAGACAAGGTTTAAATTCAAAATCAGTCTTAGGGCTGCTACTCAATGAAATTCACTTAACTAAATGAAATACTTATTAAAGCAATCTTACTTATTAATGTGTCATGACCATTAACCCTAGAAGGTGGTTTCGTTGAGAAATAATTAAATTTTTGTGTTAAAATGTTTGTAATTAATTTCTCTATGTCATGATACTAATTCATAGTCTGTATACAGAAATTAATTATGCTTTATTTTTGTAAGTGGAAAAAAAAATGAAGGATGTGAGGTGATCGTTTGCCATTTATTTTGTGCCACTTCTAATTAGACAATTTGAAAAGACTCTGAGGAAGGTATGATGCAGGTAGCCAATGAACCCCTGACTTCTGTGACCTCCTTCAACTTGTCCCTAAGGTATTTTGTGTGTGTGTGAGAGAGAAAATAAAGTTGTTTGCAAAACTTTGGTATAAAATATCTTCAGCTGATCAATATGACTTTGTTTATGTTTTATTACATATGCTATAATTGTTAATTTTTTAGGGATTAATTTTGTAATTTTCATATAATATTTTCTCATCTCATGTCTTCTAAACTTAAGAGCTAACTTAACAATACAGCATTGTATTCTGCACATTTGAGTATTTCTGGTTATGGAATTTTAAGTCAAACAACGTTTAGCTGAGTGATTTTTCAGTTTTGAACAACTTGAAAAAACTGCAGAATATGATGTATGCTAAATGTAGTGTGGGGTCTGCTTTTTCAAATGCGCTGCCATTTGTCAATTGAGAAGGCAAAGAAGTTTGATGCAAAAACGAGGCAGGGGAGTCCTGGGGATTTGTTTCCACATGGGCTTTTTTCAACTCTGATTTTGCCTGGGATATATTTGGTGTGGTTTAAGCCAGCTGCAGAAGTGTTCTCTAGGGGCTGAGCCTACTAACCCAAGGCCTGGCTATAAGCTTGCTGACTGGGCATCCTGCAGATGTCTAGGACAGGATGGAACACTGGGTGGCTCTCCTTGTTCGTCTTGCATTTGATTCTTTACCCTTTAACTTGTCTCTCTGTCTTATAGAGCATTATCCAAAGATGTAAGAATTTTTTTTTTTCCACTTAAATTCTGGTATGTTTTCACTTACAGTTAATTAGACAGAACACAGACTTGGCTGTGGTTAATTCTTTAGAGAATTATCAAAAGCAGATGTAGACATAGCCAGTTATTAATTTGAACACTTGACAGTCGGATCTTATGGGAATTAGTACTTTCAATGACCATTTCCAAGGAAGACTCAGGGCTAACTGGTTAAGTCTATAAACATACAGCATACTTTTTGTGATTTGGAATGTGGAATCTTGATCCATCATAATGTTTATTTGGAACACTTATAAGAATTCAGTGACTCAGACTTTATTTTTATAAATTGATTGATGGCACAGATATGCCAAATTCTCTGCCTGTTGTGGTATTCTCTGGTTGTTGAAATATCTATGGAATAATTAGTAGTAGATATCAACTAGATTGTGGACTCCTTGAACTAGATCTTAGGCTTTATTTCTATCCTTCTTCAAAGCTGATCTTAACACATGGCATTCATTAATATTTAAATAATATTAGGAGGAGGAGGAAAGACAAAGGGGAAGTACTGAGGACTGAATTAGAGCTAATTATATTCCGTGCTTTTATAATTATGTCAAAATGAATTCCATTGTTTTGTATAACTAAAAAGAATCAATTAAAGGAAGATAAAATATTGACACACAAAAAATAAATAATATTATATGCAGGTGCTAATCCCAATAATTAAGAGCCTAGGAATTCCTCATCGGATAACTGAAATACTGAGAATTTCTTAAAGCCAGCTTTAATAAGTAATAAAATTATTAGACTTTTTGTTTTTTCCAAGAGAAATGACATTTTGAAGTTCATACACTAAATTGGCTTACGGCAACAAAAGTCTCCAGGTAAGCTTCCCATTGTCTCATTGTATTTGCCTCTGTATTTTACTTTCATTCAGACTCATTTACTGAATGGAATCATTTCCTATTATTTTAGGTCTTTCATTTCCCTTATTTTCTTCCTACTCACCATAGAGGGTTGGTGGTTTGTAGCTTCTTTTTTTCCCACAAATGTTTGTAATACTGTCATTATAGCTCTTTAAGAGGAAATGGTGTTGTGTCCTGACATGCATTTTACCAAGAAGACACTTCACCTCTGGAGCAACACTATGTTTAGCTCATATGCCCGTGACTAAGGTGTTTGAGGCCTCTTTTTGGCCACGTATGATCAATTTGAAGCAATGGTAGTATTCCAGTATGGGAAGGATGAGATGAGAATCCGAGGCTCACAGTGACTCACAGTTGTCACCAGAGTATGTGGGAAGTGGCCTGAGTATAAAGTGATGCCAGCCTTCCTCTTCTAGGGCCAAGAGTTTGGCAGTTTGCAGTGGCTACTTGGGTGGGTGTCTGTAGTGGAGCCAGGATTCTAAAATCATGTGTATCCCATGTGGCGAAATCAAAAGTCCAAGCATTGTCTTAACCATCCCGGCATTTCAATTTCATAGAGGACATTTAATTTTAAAAGTATGCATGTGACAGTGGTTCTTAGGCAGTTGCCAGAATAGCATAATTGACCTTTTACCTTTCGGTGACTCCCTCACATTCTAAGGGAAGAATGAGACATTTATTTTTATTTTTTTCCTTCCCAAATTTCTGTATAAAAATTCTAAGTAGTCATCAGATCTGATAACAATCATTGCTTTTAAAAACACCAGAATACCCATAAAATGGTGAAAAGAAAGTAGACAATATGGTGGTTACTTTTGACATTCCCTCTGACTTTAACTATATCCCAGTACTTCTTTAGACTGCTTTAAATGGGAATGTACTCCATCAATTTAAGCAGCTTTCATCCAAATGGATTATAAAGAACAAGAGCTTTCTTTTCAGATCTAATGGATAGAATTTTTTCCATACTGCTTGGAAACTTTTAAAGCATACCATATTGAGATTAATTTCATTGATGGACTTCTTCCATTTTAAACCTCCCATCCCCTGCATTGGCTATGGTAGTAAAAAGAGAAAAGGAACAAAAACAAAAACAAAAAAAATAGATGTGTTTGTTGGTTTTTGACACTGTAAGGAGAGTCCACATCAGCCATGGTTATAGTTGACAAGAATTCAGTTCTGCAAAGAATGAGATGCTTACTACTCTGGCATTTGTTCTCTAAAGTAGATATTCTATTTTTTTTTTAATTTTTATTGTTGGTTGTTCAAAACATTACATAGTTCTTGATATACCATATTTCACACTTTGATCCAAGTTAAACCCTTTGCATGCTCTTCCATCTTCCAAGGTCATTTATCCTTCTGCAGAGATGGTTTTGTTTTCTGCTTTTCTAAGACAGTCACCTGTGGCTTTGGTTCCATTATCTTCTCTTTACTTTATAAAATTTCTTGACCATTGTAGAATTTTTTGAACCTCTCTCTCACTCATGTATCATTTTTTTTTTTTTTTCAGACATTGAGTCTCCTGGTTCCAAAGCTGACTTCTCCCTCACCTGTGCACCTCCTCTTTCCCACCACATCCTCTCTCCCCAAGTAACTTGCTTTCTTTTTCTTACAGACGTGGCTGTTTATCTTCTAGCTTCCAAAACACACAAACTCAGACAGATCCTGCAAACCTTTATGTCTTTTCTCATCCTTAGAATCATGGGAAGTTATGCCATTTGATTGATTTTCTTCTAATGAAGTCATGGAGACCCTTAAGGGCACCCTGGGGCTCAGGTTGCCTCTCTTTCCACCTCTGTTTTGTGGGTGGGTGTGACTGCCTCCTCTACCACTTGTAAAACTACCGGAAGAATCTCACTGGACATGTTGTAACAATGAACTTCACCATTGTTCATGCTTTCCTTCCTAAAACAGCTCCTTTAACTTGGAGAATACGTTTTCTTGACACTACTCTTTAACATGGTAATTCAGGGACTCCTTTATGAACTTATTTTCCAAGCATTGTGGATTCTTTCTGTCTTTTCTTCAGTGAGTGGATATAATTGGTTTCAGTTATTAGCTCAGTCTTTTTGTGTTAAAAATACTTAAAAATTGACTATATTTTTTTAAGTTTGGAAAAGGAGCTGACATTGATACTCTGGAATGTTCTATGTTATGTTGCACTTTGATCATTTGTTTTACTTTAAGGATTTATACCAAAACTGGAAATGTTTTGAGTAAAATACTCATTTCTCAGTGTTTCAATAATCTGATGTTTATCTAGTACTTTGGTTTATTCACGATGAAGGTTAATGCTAACTTTTTTATCAGTGTAGCTCTTTTTGACTATCTTAAAAGAGTGGGCGTTGGGAAGGTAGTCTGATTTTTTTACACCCTCACTTTTTAACAGGAAAATTTGGCCTGCCATTGAATAACATGCAGCAGTCAGGAACGGGACATTAGCAGTTCTAGATGTGTATTTTAATGCTTTATGCTGAAATCTTTTGTACATTCACCAATGTTCATGTATTTAAAAGTTAGTATTACAAGAGTAGGTTTGGTTTTTTTATTCTGACATGAACTTTAGTGGGGGAGTGGTCTAATAAAGCATTCCATATTACACAGTTCTATTTTCTAAATTTTTTTGTCTTAATTAGTTATACATGATAGTAGAATGCATTTATGCACTTTGATATATCATACATAAGTGGGGTATAATTTCTCATTCTTCTGATTGTACATGCTGTAGAATCACATCAGTCATATATGTACATAAGATAATAATGTCTGTTTCATTCCACTACCCTTCCTACCCCCATACCCACTCCCCTCCCTTCACTCACCTCTACCTAATTTAGAGTAACTCCATTCTTCCCTAGTGCCCCACCTCATTATTGTGAATTAGCATCCGCATATCAGAGACAACATTTGGTCTTTGGTTTTTTGGGATTGGCTTATTTTGCTTAGCATGATATTCTCCAACTCCATCCATTTACTGGAAAGTGCTATAATTTCATTCTTCTTTAAAGCTGAGTAACATTCCATTGTGTATATATACCACATTTTATTTATCCATTCATCTATTGAAGGGTACCTACGTTGGTTCCATAGTTTAGCTATTGTGATTGAGCTGCTATAAACATTGACATGGCTGTGTCACTGTAGTATGCTGATTTTAAATCCTTTGGATATAAACCGAGGAGTGAAATAGCTGGGTCAGATGGTGGTTCCATTCTGAGTTTTCTGAGGAATCTCCATACTGCTTTCCAGATTCGTTGCACCAGTTTACATTCCCACAAACAACATGAAAAAACAAGCATATGAGATTCTGTTTTTGACAGAGTTTAGGAAAGAATCATATTTTGTCTTTGAAAAATAATTCTTGTATAAATGCACTAGTTAGGTTATCTTTGTATCCTAAGTAATTGGATAGATATAGCCTCAGGAAGCTATTGACCACATGTTTTCTTTTTTTCTTTCTTTTTATGTGTAGTTAGCAGTAAGATATACTCATCCTTTATTTCCAGAGTGGAAATGTGATATTGCAACTTAAGTAAAATTACCATTCTCAAATGTGGTTTTTCATTTGATAGACACAATGTGCTACAGATAAAGAAAGAAGAGATTATATAGGAATAGAGGATAATAGAAACAATATAACAGCAGTATATAAGACAGCACAAAAAACCTCCTGCCAGAGTTGGAGTGTGATTATGGTTTTCAGAAATATGCAGAGTAAGTTCTGCACTTTGCAGCAGGAGTACGCATTAGGGTTTGGGTCTTTCTTTTGACAACACCTTAGGCTTTAACTCTGATTGGCGATGCATGGTGCTGCCATCTTTCCCACCATATGAACAGTGAAGAACATACCTCCCATCTAACATGCCTGAGAAATGGATTGGCAGCTCAGAATTCAGCTGTAGAAATTTAAGATACATGAATATAAAATGGCACTTATGAAACTGAGCAATAATAGAAAAGGAAAATTGAGATTAATTCAATGAGTTTCTGATTACAGCCTGGTTGGAACAGAGTGCACAGGAAGGCATGTGGTACCGATGTTTGTTAGGTCAGAAGTAAACTCATTATTAGAACTTTGATTTGCCAACAGGGAAAGTAGAAGCTATTGTTGTAGAGTGAACTAGTTAATATGTCCCTACATATATTATTATTATTATTATTACATGCTTATGTGATATTTTTAAAGGAAGTGTGAAATGATGGAGAAAAGCAGTGTTTGTTCAAAAACAGTGAAGACTAAATTCTTATTAAAATATGTTGTCTTTTTTTGGAGGGCAGTAGAACTGAGCAGGGAAATAAGGTCCTCAGTCCTCTACCCTGGTGCTTGTAACTGATTATCTGTGGCCCAGGAGGATGGTTCAAAACCTGCGGTGAAATGCCCTTTCCAGTGGTAATTAGGTGTTTCTACAGCCAATAATGTTTAAAGGTCTGAGGCAAATTGTAATGTTGACAAGATCATGAGTTAATTAGATTGCATTTATCTGCTTTAGATAATGAGAATGAAGCTCTACAGTGACACATAAATGATACTTGGAGTTCCTTTTTATTATTTATTGGAGTTCCTTTTTATTAACTTTAAGGATGCATTTAAGTGATTATTTTCATAAAGGCATTGATTTTAACTTTTATAGGTGCTTATTCTTTAATTCTTTCAATGTTTTCTCTTTATAACCTATGTTCATCTTATAAATACCAACAGAAGGACCTGGTGGGGTAGCCAAGAGAAAAGCTAAGGCTAAAGGTATTTCTGTTTCTGAATTAGCCTTGAGTGAATCAAGTTTAGTGCTTGAAGATGCATGAGATTTTGGATATGTTATGAAAATGCTGCTACTAATGCAAAATAATATTGCTTTTTGGTTTTGGGTGCACCTTAGAAGTAGTTTCTTTAAAGACTTCATAGAAGAATTTCTACATTGAACCTATAATTTTAATTAATTTTCTTTTGTATTATCAAACCTTCCTAACAGTCTTTAAGAACATATAAAGAATTATACTACATTTGTCAAGATTATTTATATTTAATCTATGTGTACACATCCTGCTACCTAAAACCATTCTTGGTGTAACTTTTTGAATTAGTGCTGTAAAAAAAGATAACCATCAGTGATTGATTTCACTGTCTTACAGCACAAGGAAAAAAACTAAGGTGATCAAATGTGTACTTTCTAGTTAAATGAATATTGAGGTTTATAATCTGGAGCCCTGCATCATGTTGATACAGAAATTGTTATTTGATATTCTAATTAATTAAAAATTGCTATATCTGTCAACCATTCTATGTGGGCTAACAGTTTAGTATTACAGCCTTACTTTATATCCTTACAAGTGTTCTTATTCACATGTAAGCATTTATTTTCTCCAGTGAGAAGGATATGGCAGGGGGCGGGGGGATGTACATGAGTTTCTTTATGAATTTGTGAAAGTGTTCTTTGTTGTTTTTCTGGGTTTGGGGATTTGTGTTTCCATTTTAAGAAATTTAAGTTTTAACCTTGTATCCCACCAGAATAATTCGCCCAAAGGAAACAGAATTTTTACCATTTTATTTATGAATAAGTGATAATGAAATACATGTCCAAAAAATATAGTTTTACTTTTTGACCTACAACGGCAAATTAAACCTTAAACATTTGGTTTTTTGAAAACAGTATGTAGCATAAGAGCTGATAGCATTGCAGAGCATTTAACTATGTTGCAATGTCATTTTCTACATTATTCTATAAGCAACATTGAGTAGAATGACAGCTTGGGTGATTCTATGTGAATGGCATTCTGTATTCTCACAGGAGTTTCTTGGGATTGTCAGGAAGAATGGAAGAATTTCCTGGTTGCTTACCAGGAAATTTCAAGATTGTTTATATTTAATCTACATGTACACATGTAAGCAACAAGGAAATTCAACTAATGGAGAAACTGTACATGATATTTTTGTTGGTCAATCAAAATTTTATTAGGCTGTCTAGAAAGATATAGCAACAGAAGTATCTTTTGTAAGCACTTCAAATCTAGAGCTCATTTTGGATAACCTTTTGTGCTATGTGAGTTTTAGAGTTTTGATGGGCAAATACGTTTTCCACATTTTATCAGATTAAAGAGACATTTTATTTTCTTTGTTACTGCTTAAATGGTACATTATGTAGTAAACATCTTTTGATTTCCTGGTGAGAGAGCAAGAAGGTTAAATTTGAAGATATGTTAACTGCTCTATTAAACTCTGTGTAAAGCAAATCAAAAGCAGTACCTTATAGGAGATTTGGTATTGTGCATTCATTGAAATTGCTCTCTCTTCCGAATGAACATGGAAGACATGTATGTTGGCTTGAGTGGTGCTTCATCAATTAACAGGGAAACATACTTAAAGGAATACTGCTTTCAAAATGTTGATGATACCCAAAAATGTAATTGAAGTTGTCATTTGATATACTTCAGATGATTTTAAAATTTCATATGTATGTAATTTTTTTTCCTTTCTTAACTAAGACTATTATATGGTATTTAACTTATTTGTGCATAACTTTCTCAAGGATTACATACAGTTATTTTAAGGACATCAAGTTTTGTTCAAGCTGAGAATTCTTAATTATCTTTGTACAAACACAAGTTATGGAAAGTTTGATCTTACATTATCAGTGTTCCTTTACTTATGTCACAATAGTAACGAAGTGTGTGTTAACCCTTTGTGTCCAGTTCTGCCCTTACAAATGGACTCACTTGAATAATATTGCATGTTAACTTTAGGACAAGTCAAACCGTATTCCATGCTGAAAAAATATGATGGCAAATTTCTAGCATTTCATTTAAAATTGATATTTTATAGAAATTTACATCTATTTTTAGCCAACTTAAAAACTACTGAATTACAGTAGCTTTTTTTTTTTTGAATGAGCATTTCTTGTGCGTGGGGACAAGTGGCTGTTCTATGGATTAAGGGATGATGCCATCAGTAAACATTTTTTCCTTTGATTGGAAAACCTGAAAGTTAAAGAACCCATTAAAGAAGAACTCAAGAAGGAAAAAGAGAAATCTGTATCCAGGAAGGAGACTGAAGAGAGGAAAAAGGGGAAGAAAGAGAAGGAGGATGACCGGAAGGATAAGAAAATTGCTGATACGGATGTATCTAGAAAAGAGTCTCCTAAGAGTCGAAAGGATAAAGAAAAGGAGAAAGTGGACCTAGATAATAAAAGTGCTAAAACCAAGGAAAATAGGAAAAAAGCCAACATGAAAGATATCTCTAGCAGAGCAGCATCCAGAGACAAAGATGACAGAAAGGAAAGTAAAAGTTCTGCCAGGCATGCAAAAGAAAATAACCAGAGGAGGAAGAACTAAGGCTCCGCCATCCTCCTCCCAGGATGTAGGTGATGTTCTCCATTGTGATTGGCTGCTATGGGGCATAGACACTTTAGTACTGCTCAGGTTGGAAAGATGTGTACACTAGCCATGAATGTATTTCTTGGTGCTCAATAAGTTCTTCGAAATTTAAACATAGTGTGTTGCACTTTGAAATTTTAAAAACTCAAAGCTTCTAAGATGTTATAAAATATCTAATAAGTTCTACTTTTGTTGATCATGTCTTCAGAGAAATGTATATGGGCAATATGAATTGTGATAGATTTATTAATGTTAAATACTTTGATGGAGTTAAGTAAGATTATAAGATGTTCTGTGCAGTGACGTAACTTTTGAGTGTAAGTGCTCAGCTAGTGAGTGCTTTCTCTGTTTTCCCTTTGCTTTCTTCTCTCTCCTTCTTGCTTCCCTGTTTCTCTTTCGAATACTTCTACCCTCCACTCTCTTCCTGTAACCCAGCTCTTTTGTGGGTATCTCCCCAGGCTCAGGGGCACTTCCCTTCCCAGGTCCTCCCTTCTCCTTCCTCAGGCTCTTCCCAGATCTTTCTTTCCCATCTCCCCACTTCCCATTTTCAAACCTCTCTCTCCTAGTCTTTTCCTATCTTTCATACCCCCTTCCTCACCTCTGACTGCCCCTTCATTTCTTATCCCTGCTCAACCACCTCACTCTTTCTTCCCTGTTCCCACAGCTCCCTCTGCTGTCATCCCACAAATGTTCAGTGTTTACCCCATGCCTGATGCACCATTCTGTGAACTCTGGAAAGAGTCATGAATCAGAGAATTTTAGATAGAAGAGCAATTTAGAAGGTTTTTATGATACCTTCATAGACTTAGAATAGATAGAAAAAGGCTTTAATCCTTTCACATTTGATATCCTTTTACAGCACCTTTTTCAAGTATTTTGGTTGAATAACAGATATTTTTCTTATTCGATTGTATCATAATTGTTTACCGTTTCTAAAAATTTGAAATTTGAGACCAGAATTTAGTCCATCAGAAGACATTTAAATAAAATGAAATTTTATTAAGAAATGCGTTTCTGTGAATGGTGTGTATTATTATGTGCATGAAGTTTCAAATTTCCAATTTTGATTACTGCTTCAAAAAAGTAACTTGATATTGGAATCAAAAGCACTATTGAAAAGATCTTTCTTCTCTTTTGTCTATGAAAAGCTTAAAAGTAAATGTTTTTGGCTTAATTAAAGATATTTCAAATTAGAAATGAGCAAACTTAAGTAAAAGTATATCCAAAATTATTGTGGGCCCTTTTCTTATATGCCAGCAGGATTACTTTCTTATAGTTGAATATTTAGCCATGTAGTTGACAGAATTTCTAACTTACATAACAGAATTACATAGCAAAGGGGAAATCCTGGAAAATAATCCAATATCTTTATCTAATCCAATCCTGTTTTTTTCCTTGGGTAAAAACTAAGGCCCAAGGAAATTGTAATATGTGATAAGTGGCATTTCATTTGTTGATTAGCCAGGATTTTGCTGCTGTTTTTATAGAATACCAGAAAACAGTAAACCAAAAAGGGAATGTTATGGGTCCATTGGTTACCAAACAAAGGACCTTGGCTTTGGATGAGGAGATCCCTAGTCCTAATCTGTAATCAGAGCTCTATTTATTTCTATTTTTTTTTCTCAAATTCTGGCCTTTCTGGTTTGTCATGACTTTATTCCACATGGAGATACTTGATGAACAAGAGAGCTAGACCCCCCAGACCCGAAATGCATGTTTCTGGTTTCCTGGGATGGATAGGGCCAAAAGTCCCTGTAAGAATACCATCTGGCCTGGTTACGTCTGGTGACCATCTGTGATTGTTCTTTTAAACAGAAACTATTTTTGCAGTTAATCTTCCCAGGCTTGGTGCTGTGCACAAAGCTTAGGGCTGGGGATTGAGTGGATACCACCCAAGCTGCTTGACATATTCCCTGTAGGAAAGGTGGCTTCTGGGAAAAGAGGAGGGAAGTTCCATCTGAGAACTGGACAGAAAAAGAAGCAAAACGGATAATGCACCACATATAAAGGTTGCAAGAGTTTCAAATTGTATTCTGATGCTAAATCTTGCAGCAGAGATAAATGGATTTTAAAAATTTATATGAAAAATTTTAAATGATTATAAGTGATTTTTTTTCTGCAAGTAATTTTTTTTCCTCCCTTACTGAAGGGTAGAAAATTATTGCATTTGAGGTCAAATTAAAATTGAGGACATTTTAATAATTTTTACCTTAGTTCTAGAAGTTCAATGGCAATGGGGCAGAAAGTACATAAATGTTAAATTCTGGGCAAAGAAGTGAAAAAATTTTAGAATAACTTGAGCAGTAGAAGCATACAACTGCTATCTGTTGCTGTTTAGTGCTTTGAAATGCTTTATTTATCTCATTTTTTTCTTTAAACATTAGCTCAAGGAGTGAAATAGCTCATATCTGACATCAGATTGTTGAAGAAATAATATTTTCACAATATCTTGAACAAATCCCACTCCTCCCCAAAGAATTGAAACATCTCTAAACGATTAAACATTGTTTCAGGAGTGTTTGTAAACTGGGACTTAATTTATTTTCTTTCTCTTTTCTTTAGTAAAAAGGCTTAAACTGATTAAAAAACAAACAAACAAACAAACAAAAAAAACCAAAATCAGGGATTGAATCCAGGGGTGCTTAACCACTGAGCCATATCTCCACCCCTTTTTTATTTTTAGTATTGAGACAAAGTCTCGCTAAGTTGCTTAAGGCCTCACTAAATTGTTGAGGCTGGCTTTGAACTTGGGATCCTCCTGCCACGGCCTCTGGAGCCAGCTTCATCTGAATTTTATTGAAGTTGAGGTCTTACTTTATCCAACTGCCTTGGCAATTCTGGTTCAATTATAAAACTTAGTTCAGGACAAGCTTTGGTCTCAGTTAAGGATAAAATTATATTTGCATTATTGATTTTTTTCAGTCCTTTGTTTAGTAGGTAACTTTTTCCGTCCCCCCCACCCCTTCATATTGGCATCAGAGTAATTTAAACCAGAAACATTACCCTCTAAAAATAAATCTAGATTGGGCCTGGGGATATAGCTCAGTTGGTAGAGTGCTTGCTTTACGTGCACAAGGCCCTGGATTAAATCCCCAGCACCAACAAATAAAGAAATAAATCAAACTAAAAACAGGAATTAAAATTTCATGATTCTAAGCAGCTAGGAATCAGAAGTTTGAGGAAGCAACTAAAAAATGAAAATTAAATGCTAAGAATGTAAATTTTTCTTATATCCCTAACAAAATTTGTTTTAAATTGCTCTATATCATACTTAGAATTTTTAAAAAATGTGACATAATTGGCATACTTTCTCTTAAGCTCTGTGTGGTAGTATTTTACATTTGAGTAATACATCACCCTAAAAAGATGGTTAGTTTTACAAAAATATTTGAGGGTCTTTTATTTCCCCCCAGGTATCTTTGTTTAATTGGTAATATTTAGTTACTTTCTTTGGAAGCTCTTGCATCATCATTGAGTTGTTTTCATTTGTTAGAACATTTGATTCCTGGGTTTTATCTGGGTTTTGATGGTTAATTTTCATTATTTTTAACATCACTTTTAACGTTTTGAAATCTTTATTTATTTAAATAAGATTTTCAGTTTTACTCTGAGTCATTTGCATTTTATGTAGATGATCCTCTTGATATTTCTCAGTGAGGAAGAGACTGGTTAAAAAAAAAAAAATGGAAAAAAAAATCCAGTATGCATCATTACTTGAGTTAACCTAGAAGGGCTACTTGAGTTAAATCTAAAAGTGCTTGGTTCATAGAGAATACTTTATCTCATTATGACCTGCCATTTTCTAACCATGCCATTTTCTAACTTCAGCAGTTCTCATAATGATCTCTTGGATAATGTGCACTCCCTAAGTGGACTTCCATTGACACAGAGAAAAGGAATGAACAAGTACGATTTTTGATTTTAAATGTTTTAAGTTAACTGTACAGTAGTCATTTTCTATGAAAGGGGTCTGGTAACTTGGGCTATGTCTTCTAACTTTGGTTCCTCTTTCCTTTGTTCTCAACTATTTTTTCTCCTGCTGGTGCCCAATGGTAAAAATTCTCAAGATTGATTACTTTGGTTATTTCACTGTAAAGTATCTCTTGGAAATGATTGTTTTCCTCATTTGTAAGGCGAAGATAATTTGTCCTGGTCTCAAGGAGGTTGTGAGAACTGTCTGATAACTGTATATACCTAAGCAGCTGGCTCATTATTGGGCACTCAGTTCCCCTTTACTTGGGTAAAATAATAACAGAACCAAGATGTCTCAGTCAGCACTTTAAAATTTGGAAGCACTAGAGCAATGATTCCTGTTCATACTGTTGTCAACAAGTTTTAAGACAAATGACTGAGTTCTTTACCCTTTGTAATGAATGTATCTTTGTAAAAGGGGTCAACTGGATGTGAATTTCTTCTGTTGAGATTGAGAGAACAAATGAACGTAATCATAAATGTTACCTGTGTAACATAAGAATGGTTAGTTCTCGGGTTGTTGTGGAGCTCAGTGACACAGTGCTTGCCTATCATGTATAAGGCTCTGGGTTTTATTTCCAGCACTGAGGGGTGGGGTGTAGAAGACTGCTTATTTCTTTAGATGATACTGCCACAACATGAAAACACAGGACATGGAATGTACAAGGTAGAAAAAAGAAGTAAGTTATACCCTTAAGTCTGTGGTAAAATGGAGAGAACTTTGATAGTATAATTGTGAAACTTTTAACTTTATTTTGTACTTAGAACATTTTTTTTTTCTGTATAAACAACATTATGGTCCTTGAGATTTTTTTCCTATTGCATTGTACAAAACCCTACTTAACCCTTATTTCCAGTTTTGAAGTCTCAGTGTTACTATATTTCTATCAAAAAGGCATTCATCATTCTTCCTCAGGAGAAATATTTACTTTTGAGTATTGTCCAGAATTCTTTGGGTTCGATGAATTAAATCCACTCAAATTTGCTTACATGGACAGAAAATATTTGTTGGCTCTAATAATTTTAAAGCTCAGGGTAGGCTTTTTGTTTTGTTTTATTTTGTTTATGTTTGCTTGTTTTTGTTATTTTGGGTCTGGTTGTTCAAATAATGGTCTGAGCTTCTCTGTCCATTTCTGGACTCTCCAGGAATGTCAGCTTCCTTCTCAGGCAAAGACTCATATGCTTTTGGTAGCCCCAATTTTTATTTTGGGGACAGGGATTGGGAAATCTATGGTTGTGATGTCGAGGTGTTGTTGAATATGCACTGTTAAAATGTTGAGTGAGGGAAAACTGGTTCTCCAAAAGAAAATTAATATTCTTCTACCAAAAGAAGGAGGGATAAGTATGGGACTGGCCAACAAGGAAATATTTATATGCCACTCTTTTTTGATGCTAAAATCAGTAGATTATGGAGTTTCTCTCCCCTTTCTTCTTTTCCCAATTCTACTTTTACCCCTGTCCAGATACAGAAGGTTTAGTGGGATGGGCAAGAATGGACATTTCAGAATAAGAGAGCCCATCCTGATACTTTGTCAACAATAATTTTAGACCAACTGAAATAATATATAAGAATATTGACTTAATGAAAAATGCAACCATTTAGTTACTGGGCAAATTAGGCTTAGTTTGTTAAACTCTTTCCATTTTGTCCTGTTTTAGCTAAAGAGAAAAATTTTGTTCTTAGGAAATTAAAGGATGAGTATTGTATGGCAGAATCATAAAGGTTATTTCCACAGAAATCTTATTTGGATAAATATGAAAAAAATAGTAATAATCTTTCATCTCCTATCTTTCATTTGCTTAAGGATACAACACAATCACATTTACTAGATTTTTTATTATTGGTTTGGCTATAATTTTTACATAGAAATCAATTTCTGTGAAAGTTTCCATTTTTAATCCCTACCAAACAGAATCCATACATTTCTTTTTTTGTTGCTCTCTTTTCATATAATTTGATTTCACTTTATACTTATATTTATTAATCCATGTTAAGTCAGGTGTGCACATACCATAGAAGTCTGCCTTTCACTTGCATCTTCCTTGACTTAAACGTGATTTCTCTGATATTTTAAGAGATTAGAGGAAGAAGACCTATACTTAAAGCTTTTGTGTTGTATTTGATAATAATATAAAATAACCACATGCTGTATCTTTATTTCCCATTTATTGACTCCTTCAAACACATATTCCTGGACATCCCAGTGTTCCCTGTGTTCCCCTCCTCTGTGTGGCAGGACACCCTCTGCCTCTCCTGAGGGACCCAACCCAGCCATCACCTCCTCCTGGTGTCTGTTCTATCCAGGTAGCTGGACTCTTCCTGCTCCATTTATCATGCTGATCACCCTGTTGCATCCTTGTGCTTTCCTGCCAGACCAGGACTTCAGGATCTATCCTTAGTAACTGATAATAAATGGCATTCGACGTTTGTTTATAGAATGGTGAATATACAAACCAGATCATCGAAAAATATTTTAGATCTGTCTTAGAATGTTTTTGAAGACTATTAGAAAGAAGAAAAAATTATTACTATTATTATTTTTTTGTAAAGGAAAGCCCAGAAGATTCTCCAGCAATGCAGTAAGTTTTAACTGTCTTAGAAGTTGTTCATAACTGTGTTCATGTTGCCCTGTATATGCTTGCAAGAAGAGGGGAGGCAAGTAAATTTGATCCTTTAGAAGATGTAAAGGAAAAAATAAATCAATGCAAAAATGTTCACTTACTGGATTTAATGAGCTCAGTCCTGAAAACTATATTATGGTAGTATTTTACTCCCTTTCTGTATTTGTGGAAGTCAACATGGTAGTAGTTGTAAATTGCTTGAGGTGGGATTCAGAGATACCCAGTTGGTTCAGGTATCTGAAGTTATAGGCACTATGTTATGTTGTGTGTCCTATAAGTGTGTTTTGCATGATGGTAAAGTGAGCCCCTTCCTTCCAGTCTTTATGCAGTCCCTTTTTGGGCACCTGAAACCAGACTCTTGGATGCTTTTATTGGTATTTAATTTGTGATTTACATCATCCTCTTTCTGAAATCTGTCTGATTATCTTGATTCATATAAAGATACTTTGAAGCTGGTATGGTTCTTATTTATATCACGGGACAGCTTTTAGATTCTGGTAGTCATATTTTTGATACGTTTTGGGACTGCTGTTAGTATACTTATTAAGATCCATGTTCACTGATTATACAAGCCACTAACAACAAGAAGGATTAGTAACAATTAGTATGTGTGCCTTTCCAGTGTATTGATTTCCCAGAATATTTGCCAAGTTTCATGTACCTGTTGGCCTTATTCTTGAGGTATGTTACTTTATACTGTTAGATTACTGGCATATGAAGCAGTAGTAGTTCTGAGGACTTACTCTTTATAAATCACAATAGCTGGAGTAACCTGGATGGGAAAGTCCAAAATTTGCATTAGTTGGTGTGCACCATTAGATTAGTAAGCCAAAGGTTGATAAACTAATTCTTACAAAAAATCTTAGCTTTTTATTGGATAGATATATGAAATTGGTGAAGCAAAACACTACTTATAATTCCCACATTTAATTGATAGAGCTGTTTGCATAAAAAGTCAACCTTCTGTATCTAAGAGGGTCCACCTACTCAGTCACCACTTCTATAGATTCAGTAAACGATGGCTCAAAAATATTTGGACAGTGCACATTTTGTTGAACATGTACAGACATTTGTCATTATTACTTAAACAAATACAGTATAACAACTATATATATGATATTTCCATTACATTCAGTATTGTGATTAATCTGGAGTTGATTGAAAGTATATGCATAGGCTATTTGCAAATACTATGCCATTTTATATAAGGGATTTGAGAATCTGCAGATTTTGTTATATTTGGGAGTCTTAGAATCGTTTCTCCATGGACACTGAGGGATGACTGTGATTCTTAAGAGAAGTGTTCACTCAGTGACCTAGTGTCCCAGGGCATTCCTTTCTGGTGCTCACATCCTGGCTGACTTCTGTCCTGTCACATTGGTCACCTTGTTCCCCACATAAAGAACTTACCTAGCTGAAGCATTTTTGTTTTGCTTTTCCCTTTATCTGGAGAATTCTCCAGTGTCATGGTCATGGCTGCATTCCTGATTTCTTTCAGAAGTTTGTTGAGATGTTCTCTGTGAGCCATTTCCTTGCCCATTAATATAAATAGACCCTCCTTCTTTCCTAATGTCTGGTCCTCTCTGCACTGGTCTTCCTTATACCATTTATCCCAACCAATAGGCTCTAAACAGTTCATATGTTTGTTTTTTTTAATGTTTTTAGTTGCTCCTTCACCCTGAAGGTAGGTGTATCTTGTATGTTCATTTACTATAGAATAGTACCTTGCATTAAATAGGTGTGAAATAAATGCTTGTTGAATAATGAATGCAATATGCAGTTTAGTAAGTTTGCAATTATCACATATATGGAAAGGATTATATTTGTTCATTTTTCATTCTGTTCAGATAGAATTGGGCAATAGTGAATAAAGTTAGCAAATACTGAGTCAGGGTAAATTTTTTTTTTATTTAAATTTTTTTTTTTAAATTTTTTTTTTGTGGTTGTAGATGGACAGAATTCCTTTAGTACTTGTTTATTTTTATGTGGTGCTGAGGATCGAACCCAGGGCCTTACATAAGCTAGGCAAGTGCTCTGCCACTGAACTAAAGCCCCAGCCTGAGTCAGGGTAATTTTATTGGTTGATCAAGATTGCTGTGAATGATTTAAACTGCTAACTTCATTTTTTTAAATTGCTTCTTCCATTTTTAATTAAAATTGGAGGGATAATTATGTAGTTACTCAGTGCAAAACCTTAAGAATCTCCTAATTTATCTGGTGAGCTTACAGAACTAAAACAAAGTATGTTGTAAAGGAATTGATTCATTTTCTAAATCATGCCATGTCTGCTGAGGTGGACTCACAACATAATGACCATCAGGCCACTGTGGACACTCAGTCCCTCTTGCCGGCTTAGGCATGGAAGTGGGTCCTGTTGGACTGTTATATCTGAAACAGAAGATTTCTGGGAACATCTTGCAAAGATCTCCTCAAATCTAGAGAGAAGCAGAGTGAGATGTGATGCTTTTGCTTCTGAAGGTCGTCCTGTCTCCATGGAGCCTGCAGCTGGGAGCCCTGATTGCCGGTCAGCGGATGAAGCCTGGGCTGAGATCTAGCCAGCCTGCCTCTGCCCTTGCTACATTAGACAATAAATCTCCTTGCTCAAGCCATCGTGAGTTGCTGTTTTGTTTTATGCACCCTGGGAACGTGAAAACTGATACCTCTTATGTCGTAATGTGATTTTGAATATTTATTACAGTGCTACACCCTGGCCATTTGTACTTCCTAATAAATCCATCTTAAAAAACCTTTTCTTTGACTCTTGAATTGATCTTACATGTTACTTATGTTTCTTATTTAATTTTGCCTCAAGTCTTGGGAAACAAAGGAGTCTGGGTGGCAAACAAAGATGGGAACAGGAGCATAAAAACTGGTAGGGCTAATTCTTTTATATGGGTTATTAAAGCATTTCTAGTATAGAATGTATTTTTGTTAAATTTTAAAAGTTGATAAAGGCCCGTGGAAGGAGATGTATAAACACTATCGTTAGCTTCTATGGAGTTCACAGTGTTGTTTGTTTTGTTCTAGTTTCACCTCTAGAAGGAACTGTGACCAGGTATTAATACGTTTATAATTCAGCTACTACTTGGGCCAGAAGAGAGAACTACATAGTATTTTCTTCCTGTTAATATGCTTTGTTTCTTCTTGTTATGTTTTTCATGTTTTACCATTTTTAATTTTAAAGACAAATAATTCCCATTTGAGTTCATTTTGTCACATTATCTCAGAACACCCATGAAAAGTAAGTCGAGCAATGAATATATCACTTGTGGGAACTTTAAAATAATATTTGAATATTTATTATGTTTGCAGAACTGAAAATTTGGGACTTAATGGGTTAAAGAAAGCTGACTCTTAGGGACATTGTGTATTTGAATATTGGTGTACTCCTATTTTCACATTTTCAGCATTAGAATTTATTTTCAAATGAAACCTTTCCCCAAATCCAATAAGAATGGGGGTTTCATTTTAAATCTTTATTATCTTTGCTTATTGCACCCATGGAGTATACTCTGAAAGCTCTCTACATATGGGTTAGCCAAGGAGGACACTAATTCTTCATCCAAACTAAGGTACTTTTGAGAGTGAAATAATATTCCAGGACAACAGACACAAACTAGGACTGTCCAAGGCTGCGTAGGGCTCTGGTACTGAAATAGGAGAGACTGGGCAGAAGTATGAATAACTGGCAAATACAGATAGAATGACATGAATCCCCTTGACCATCTCTACAGCCCTTGGCCACTCTCGTGCAGCCAAGGAACTCTGGCCTTGCAGAGAACCTCTGAAGTCATTCGGGTAAATAGAATAGGTCCCACTGAGTGTGCTCAGCTCTTTGGCAAGTGTTTTTAGAGCAGTTGCTCTGTGCAAGGTCTTAGCCAACATGCTGAGATTACAGAGATTAATTACAGGATTCTAAAGATTCCTAAGCTTTTCTCCATTCATGCAGCAAAACTTGGCAATGAATAGTGGCATGCCTGTCCCATTCACGATTGAGGGATACAAGAATGGGTTATTCAAATGGGAAAGGACAGAGCAGTTTTCAGCCCTATATTTACATTTGAAATGTGATGTATTTAAGAAGCCTTTCTCTCTCTCCCTTACTCTCAGAAATTGAACCATGCTAAGGACTTGTGGGTTGGTGTGTATGATCTCTTTAGAATCTATTTGATCGATATCTTTACACTTAAACATAGAACACAACTGGATGCACTGGTGTTTGTTAATAGCATTAGGTTTTGTGTGGATGAAGTGTTGGAAATAAGTGAGCAGAGAAAATGTAGATAATTTGGTAGGTCATGACTATCCCTGCCTCAGTGTCTCCTGAAGATTTGGGAAGAGAAAACTAGCAGTGTGTTTTCATCAATGAGAAAAATGAGATGTATAGTAGGGAAGAGTAAGGAAAAATGCAAAGAATAAAGAAGAGTACAAGACATTGAAATATACGAATTCTCCAGACTGTAATAGTCCATGACGTTAAATGCTGTACAAAGGTGCATATGTTCATGAAACACATCTGAACACTGTCTGGACCCTTTCACTGACCATCACTGCTACACGGGGAACTCCTAGGGAGCACGTCTTGGCACAAGATTTAATAGAATCAGACTCTTGGATCCAGTTATTTTTCTAAGTCGTTGTGCTTAATCGAGGATATAATGTTCTACATGGAAAATATCAAAGAACTAACACAGTAGTTATTAGATTGGCATTGACTTTAAAATCAATTTCCATCTTAATTTACCCTGATGCTTTATTTTTTTAGAAATTACTTTTAAAAATGAACTTTTTTCCATCTACTTTAGCTATTATAAATAATACGATTTCTTGTAGGTAGAATTATAAACAGTGGGTGATGTATGGTTTCCCCCTACTTTTTACTATTTGTAGTTTTTTTTAGATAAGTAAATAATTACATGTGAATTAAAATAAGGAGTATACACGAATAACCAAAAGTTCATGTTCGTTGTGTGTCCCACTGCTGATTTTTGAGCTCAGGTCTTAGGAAATAATTAGTCACTTATGAACCCAAGAGGAGCTTAGACTCAAGCAGGACTTTTCTTGGCAAGTTCAGATATGGCTGTGTATTTTAAACTTTTGTGAATGATTAAACAATAATTTTTGTTTTATCTTTTTTTTTTAAACAAAAGGCTAACTTAGAGATAGTAAAAGCCCATATGAAGTTAAAGAGCAAACCATCTCCTCCTTCAATTTTTAACCATGTAATATTGGAAAACTAGGAATTACTTGCACAATTGATTAAATGCTTAAGAGTATTGTTTTTCCTGGTTTAACATGACACAAAGATCAAGAAATTTAAGTTAATTTTGTGAATAAAAAATGCAGGACTTAAAGAAAGATCTGCTTCCGAGCCGATTTTCCCACCAGAGGAGGCTGAGCCACATGCTGAGCCGGAGGAGCAGGCTCCTGAGGGAACAGGTAAGTGGTCCTGGAGGTCTCAGAAGGATGTACTTAGCCTGTCAGGCATCTTTGCTTGCAGTTCACAGAAACTTATTTTGTCCACAGTTGGTTTCACATGTTTATAGAATAGTGAACTATTTTTCTTCTTTCTGAAATCTTATAATAAACTTTTTTTTAATACTAAAATTTTTGAACAGGAGAATTTTAATTTTTGAGACAAAGAATCTATGGCACAGTTATTTATTGCCTGAGATTATAGTTAGGAAGCAACTTATTTTTCCTTAATTCCAATTCTAGAATTATTATACCATATTACACTGAAAGTAAAAATAGACATGTATTATATACAAATGTTATCATTTGCCACATAATTTAATTAAGTAATAAGTAATTTAGAAAGTCTTTCTTCTGTGAGGATCTCCTGTCTGCATCAAAGGAATTCCCAGACTTCCTTATGATAATCTGTGGAATCTGTTTTGTATTCACAGATTCATGGATCAGTTCAAGTTATTTCTGTAGTCACTGAAGAGACAATGATCCATAGGTTGAGAACTCTTGAAATATTTAATAATAAATTAGTAAATGCAGTTTTAATCCATTGCTATCATTTCTTGTTTATGACATTTTTATGAAGTACTGTTTAGCTTCTGCACTTTTTTCCATTTATGCAGAATGCAAAGAAATTTGGTTTCACTCTGCCATCTATTGGAAGTGTTAGGAATGACATTGTATTTACTGGCATCTTAGATTTTTAAATTCAAACAGTACTGATGAATACTATTTGATTTTCCTTCTTTACTTTTAAGATTAATATGTATGTTGCTCTAAATTTTATTATTTCTTCAGCCCATAATGCTATAAGAATTCACTGTATCCCTCCTATTAAGTCTTATAATTAGACGTGTATTTGGATTTAGCATCTCAAATTTTACTTTGTAGTAAATAAATTTATAATTTAAAAACCTTGGTTTTTAAGGCTAGTACCTACCTCAAATGTTATGCCATTTTTCTTTCCACTCTTTTTAATTTTTGTTACTTTCACCATGAATTGTAATTAAATTCCATAATCCATTGGTTTATTATTAGCCCATATCCTTCTCAACTTTATATTTGTTTTAAATGTGGCCTTCTCAACCTTCCTGTTACTCTGTCCTTGATTTTTCTTTTTTATCTGACTCCATCCACCTATTTGATAAGCCTAGTTATATAACTCATAAAAATTTGATGAAATAAAGCCCTTAAGCCCTTCTTGACCCCGCCTCTGCCATCTAATCTCTTCACCATAAGAGCTAGATTTTGAAAGAAAACTCTACAATTGCTTTTTCATTTTATTTTTTTCATTCGTTCTTTAACCCATTGTAGTCTGGCCTCTGCCTGTACTAACTGTCTCCATTGGAGAACAAGCACATTTACAAAATTATGGAAAAATGAAAGAGTATGGTATACTTACCAAGTTCAAAGCTATTGCTGGTAGCCAGCAATTCTGGAAAAGTGTGTGATGGCCCAGTTGTGGAGCTCTCATATCCTGTTCCATGGCTTAGATTTTCACTTGGTGGATCAGCACAAGCCATTAAAGGATTATGCAGAGATGTAGAGTGCCCAGGCTACACTTCTGGCAATTCATACTGAGTGTACTTTGGCTGCTGTCCTCAGCAGTTGTGAAACTGGGAACCTAGTTAGGAAGCTGTGGGAGATGATGATGGAAGAATGAAGATTGGAGACTTTTCTAAATTGTTCCAGAATGCACATAAAGATGGTTTGTGAGATATAAATATCTCAAAAAATGTAAGACACTGCAATGCTTTAGAAGTGCTTTCATTGAGCAATTAGCAGATACTGTATTAAAACTTGTCCCCTGCTTGAAATTCTAGATTAATTTACCCTAATTTTGTCACTGAGGATTAGCCTTTTGACATTAACTAATGTCATCGGCATTATTTCATAAGACAACATTTATGATATTAAGACCAAGCCTAGTGTTACTTTTATTCTCTGAACAAAGATTGTTTCACTGAAAATTGGACGACATGTCGATGTAATCATAGTTTCTTATACGTTGTGTGGTGTTGCAGTAAACCTGATAATACAATAAGCACCACAATGTTGTCAGAATGCCACTATGCATGTTCACGTTTATTTGAATCTATGGAGATCTATGTGTCATGTTGTGTCCAAAGCTGGAAGGACCATCAGTTATAATGTCAGGCTATCTACTCTCACTTCCAGAATTCTGGGGGTCATCAGCCCTCTTCTCTGGGTTCTCATTCAGCAAGGCTTCCCTTTCTCCCGTCAGAGAACACTGTGCACTGATCTGTATTGATTTTTGTCTTCCACATGTTTTTCCTTATTTTCCAGGACTTTCCTTAATGAATTCCCTGCCCTTCTCACTTTATTCTGTCATTGGCCTGGCCTTCACTAATTACAAACAACTCATTTTGATTTGTGAGGCTTTTTTCAAAATAAAAACCCTACCTAAATTAGTTTTCTGTCTTTAAAAGCCCTGTTAAAGCTTGTAACACTTATATCCATTAACAAAATAAAACCAGTTTTAATTATCTACCATGTTTCCCAACATAGGGGAAAAAAAGTAGTAAATGGATATGGGAAAAAATGCACAGTTGCTGAGCCAGATGTAGCCATTTTAATACATAATGCACAAATGCCATATTTGGGTGCTGAGTTCCCTATTGATGTTTGAATATTGTCCACTTAGTGATGTCTTGTAATTATTTTAGAACCCCAGAATATTGAAGATGAAGTAAGAGAACAAATTCAGTCCCTTCTCCACGAAACGGTACATACAGAACATGGTATGGATTAATGTCTATTGTTTTGTCATGAGTTATGAAAATGATGTTTACATAAGCTTATTTACATATTGAGATTTAAAAGTTATTTGTACCTTAGGTTTTTTTAAATCTTTTATTCCAAGTTACTAGAGAATAGGTATTATTTTTAAATAGGACTAGACATGTTTTACCATACTTTACTATGAGGGAGTTTGTTGCAGGTATCTGATAAAGAATGTGTGTTGATAAGTGAGGATAAGCAAGCTGAGACCATGGTCCTTCAAAAATAGATTGGAAGAAGAGTGGAGGAAGCAGAACACCAGAAAGCAAGCTTTGTGATGAGCAAACTTTGTTCATCACCAAAGTAAAAAAGGACCGACTTCTAATTACGTAGGTCATATTACCAGAGAAGACAAAGCATGCTGTCTACTTAGAGAATATAAAAGCTCCCAACTCTTGTGCTGCAGCCCGGCTGCAGCAAAATAACCGGGGGGTGACGGACTTGTTTACGAACTCTAACATTCCCCTGGCAAAATGCCAGGTGTTATTTTGACTTGTTTACAGACTCTAACACTCTTGGATTTAAAAAATATCTCATATATGGGGAGAATTAAACGAGTCTCAAAACCAGTGTTTTAGGATTTTATAAGGCCGTTTCTTGAAGCATTCCTTGATGAAAACAGAGAGCATAACCCCAGAGTAAAGCTCATGAAGGCATTTTGAAGGTACAGAACACAGCGGGACCCTGATACCCTGATGGTTTGATGTGATACAAGGGTAGCCCTAAAGAAGAAAAATAAAATTGGGGTGTCATAAAGACATACAAATAGTTCTCTAGCCTTCAGCTAGATTTTGCTGATGACTGCTTGGCATGTAGGATCCTGTGTCCTTGTACACCAGCTCCTTTGCAAGTAGGAAGGCTATTTCACCTGAATGTGTATCTGCCCATATAAGCAAGAGTAGGCTTCTCCTTCCTACAGCTTTTATTTATTTATTTTAATAATCCATAAACATAAGGAGGTAGATGCAGTCAAAATAGACCAGTGATTTTTATACAGTGCAGTTAGTACAATACAATAGTGGTGAGACACAGGATATTCTTTGGGGCTTACCTAGACTTGGGCCTCAGAAGAGACTTCATAGAGGAAATGACTGTGTCATCTAGAAGCACGAGGATGGTGTAGAACTTTGCCTGTCTGGTCATAAGAAGAGGGCACAGCATGTGTGGGAGCCCAACCAAGAGTCTGAAGGTAGTTCAGAATGGTGGCATGTGGGATGAAGAGGAAGAGGGATGAGAGACAGATATCTGTCTCTTAATTCTTAATAGCAATTAAAGGTGTTTAGGAGTGTGGTGTATTCTGCCCACAGTGGCGGGTGGGGGTGGGGGGGTGGGGGGGAGCAGGCAGCAGAGAGCCCAGATGGAGGAGGTTGTGCTGGTGACCCCAGTGAGTCCAGGTGGCTCATCAGACTCAATTCTGGCAAAGGTTGGAAAGAAGGGAAGTAGAAAGAAACAGCAGGCCTGTGGGCAGGTGGGAGTGGGCAGCTCAGCATAAGAGGACATAATCTAGTCTAGCACATGTTTCCTGATACAGCCTTCTTGGACCTATTCTTGCTTTGTAGAGTTTTTAATCCCCTTAGACAATCACATTGATGATCCCTGGCTTTAAATGTCATTTATATGCTGGTGACTCCTGAATGTACAGCAACAACCCTGATGACTTATCTAAGCTCCAGGCTTACCCAGGGCCTGCTGGACCCTCCAACAGGACCTTGTGTGTGGCTCAGTCTCAAACTCTGCCTAACCCAGAGCTCTGGCTTCCTCTGCACCTTTTAGGTCTCCAGCTCCCCCCATCCCACCCTAAAGTGCTGTTCCAGCCTTTTACATTTTTGTTAATGTCCATTCCACCCATGTAGTTGCAGAAGTTCAAATCCCAGGTGTTTTTCTTGCTCTCTCTTTCCTCTCCCCTTACTTAAGCCTGACACATTGCCCCTGGCACATACCTGCCTCTCCAGTGCCTCAGCCATGACAGCTGCCTTTTGCCATGGCTGTTGAAGTGCCATCCATTCACACTTGTTTCCAGTCTTGAGCCTCTAAAACCCAAGTTTGGTGTTCGATGTGCTCAGGCAGTCGTGCCTTGTCTGACCCCAGTCTCTTTCTCCTCCTTCTTCCTTTTCCTAACCCAACTGGCCTTCTCTTTCCCTTGCAATTACCAAGTTTGTCCCTGCCTCAGAGCCTTTGAACTTGTCACATGTCTGTGGGGATGTGCTGTCTACCCCCACCTCATCTTCACATCTCCTCTGACCTTGCATGGCCGCCTTCCCCTATCATGCACATTTCATTACTGGATTGAAATCTTGCATCTGCCATTTATTAGCTGTGTGGCTTTAGCAAAGTCCTCAATTTCCTCATGTTTTAAAATGGACAATAGTAACTGCCTCACAGGGGTGGGGTACCAGCTGCAGAGGGCTGGGTAATGCCTAGAGTCTAGGAAACTTCAGGATGATCTCATCACACGAGGCTGTCACTGGCCAAACAGTGGAGATTCACAGACAGTGAGCAGTGCTTGGGTGGTTTCCCTACAGAAATGTTGATCGGTCAGTGATGTCTGGCTGCTAAACTGGCAAATGTAAAACTCATATAAGATGTTCCTGGATTGAACTAGGAGAGAATAGGGAAAGAGGAATATGGTATAAAGATAAAGAGTAGTGAAAGTCTCAACAGGAATTAGATTTGGTGCTTTGTTTACTGAGTAGAAAAAAATGCAAAATGGAAGGGGAGAGGAATATAGCTGGCTGTGATAAGACAGAAACCCCCTCTTCACAGGGTTATTCAAAGAACCAACTGGAAAACTGAAACTACAGATATCATGGAACACACACGCTTTTGTGTGCTCTCTTTCCACACACACAAACACAAAATTATTGTACATACATGCTGTGTATAACCAATATATATAAAATATTATGTTTTTTTTTAATTTTTTATTGTTGGTTGTTCAAAACATTACATAGTTCTTGACATATCATATTTCACACTTTGATTCAAGTGGGTTATGAACTCCCATTTTTACCCCATATACAGATTGCAGAATCACATCAGTTACACATCCATTGATTTACATATTGCCATACTAGTGTCTGTTGTGTTCTGCTGCCTTTCCTATCCTCTACTATCCCCCCTCCCCTCCCCTCCCCTCCCCTCTTCTCTCTCTACCCCCTCTACTGACATTCATTTCTCCCCCTTGTATTATTTTTCCCTTTCCCCTCACTTCCTCTTGTATGTACTTTTGTATAACCCTGAGGGTCTCCTTCTTATATACTTTATCATGCACTGTGGCTGTAACCATTTTAGTTTGAGATGTGGCAGCAAAACTAGCAGATATCTTCTTTCACAATTTAATAGAAATTTGTTCTCACTCTAGATCTCAGCCACCTCAGAATATTGATTTTTTTCAATATCAAAAACTTTCACCTTTTTGCCTAAGGAAGCAGCACCTTATGGCTTCTCTTTGAATATCAGAATTGCAGCATTTTGGAGGACATTACTAAGTAAAATAGGGCCGCTTAAGCACAAGCACTGTGACACCCTGGCAGCCCCTCTGATAACCAAGATAGCTGTCAAGTGAGAAATGAGCAGATAACATATATAATATGGTGAACAACAGGGTGATTCATGTTCCAGATGGGATGGAGAGAGATGGCTCAAGATTTCATCATGCTTCTCAGAATAACCTATAATTTAAAACTTACAAATTATTTCCAGAAATTTCCATTTAACATTTACATGCTGTCTTGATTGTGGGTCACTGAAACCACAGAAAATAAAACTGTAGATGAAGAGACTATTAAAAAATCATAGCTCCAGAAGTGGGTCTACATAATTTGGTAACATCTAAGAGAATTACTATGCTACTGTAAAGGCACAGTAACTCAGAAGGACTTTCCACAATTTTCATGGTAATATTGTTGCTACTATAATAATAATAATAATAACACCTAAGTACTTATTATGAGCCGACCACGTTTCTATGTATTTTCACCTCACAATAATCCTAAGAATATTTATTATTTCTATTTTATGGAAGGGAAATTGTAGACATGGAGTTGGTAAGGAATTTGTGCACAGTCATGAGTTAGTATGGAAAAACCTAAATCCAGAGCCAGCCCCTCTAGACTTTGCACTCTTAATCACTGTACTTCATATAGTCTAGCCCAGCTCCCTCAAATTCTTAGAGTATTATTTATAGGAGGTAGTCTGCTGGGAGCCTTGTCACATTAATATGAGGATAATTTTTAGGCATGATAACAAACTATATTTCAGTGGAATAATACAGTCAACATCCACATGAAAGCAAAACTGCTCAATATATCAGAAGTTAATCACAGTAGAGAAAATAGGCATCTTTGAATATCTAAAGGCTAAGCATAGAACAGTTTAGATTCAGTATAATACAGATATTTGTGTTTATGTAGCATAAATAAGGTGAAGTGGCCTTCCTACTTGCAAAGGAGCTTGTGTAAGATAGGTTGCTAATTTTTCTTTGCATCAGAACATTAGATAAATCATTTAAAAATTTTACATGCAATTTTATGTCAATTCTCAATACAAGTTATTGGTGTGATCTTTTCTCTAATTTGGTGCTAATTGAAGAGGCACATTAATAATTATGAGTTTATTTATTTATTCATCAAATAAGTATTGAATACTTCTATGACTAAGTATGGTCCCAGATGCTGGGCAAACATAGTGAACAAAACTTAAGAGGTGCTCATTGTTTGTGAGTTTACTTTCTAATGAGACTAGCACCTGGCCAGAGTGAGGGAGGAAACACCTTCAGAATGAACAGTGCCAATGATGGCCGAGAGTAAGGATTGCATAGCAGCCCTTCAGAAGGCCTCTTTGCCTAAGCCAGCTGCTGCCTATGGGCTAGCGTATACCTATATTGTTTTGTTCATTACCCTTGTTGAAGGAGAGGACCTGCAACAAGACCAGGATGGACCAGCAGAAGAACTGCCTCTGGAGTATGAGAATTTCTTTACAGATGATGCAGATGATACATTTGAGATGCTGGAACCTGAAACAGTTCATGAAGGTAGAACACATTTATTTGGTTTCAGAATAAAATATAGTAGATAAATTACAATTGCAATTATTGAATCTTTTCTTGAGCCCCTTTAAAGCCAATATTAAATGTTTTTCTGTATTTTTTGAAATCAAGTTTAAAACCTCAAGTAAAGTAAATTTTTCCCTAAAATAAATAGATATCCAGGTTTTGATTCAAAGCCCTTTTATAGAAAACTCAGAATACATAAATTTCTTATAAAAGTAGGTGAGATACCTCAGCAAACTACTATTATGGTATTCTCCTGCCAAGAGTGCTGTTTGTTACTTGGCAAACAACTGTTGAAGTACTTGACTTGATCACCCATCACAGGCTTTTGATCTAACACTAACCCTAATGACCGTGAATAGGACACTCTTCTTAGTTTCTGTACCGGATGTCTGTAGGCCTTTTCTGCAAAAAGCCAGGTAGTAAATATTTTAGGCTTTATGGAACCTCAGCCTCTGTTACAATGTTCAGCTTTGCTCTCAGAGTGCAAAACTATACCCATGCTTCTTGTTTAGAGGAGGAGATACAGTGGCAAAGAAATAGTGATGTGAGTGTCCAAACAAACTCAAAGAATTATCGTGCATAATTTTGTGTGTGTGTGTGTGAAAGATTCAAACACAAATATTTTTGAACATATATGTGATTTTGTATGTACTATATGTTGAATATAGTTGATAATAGAAGAGCTTTAGCACCTTTGACCTTTAGTGATTACTATGTCATGATGTCTATGGGAAAGTGTTTCTAATTTTTGAGTAGGGATGCTGATAAAAATTAACTCTGGTTTCCGTGGATCACTCCTTCCCTCCCATCTTTGGCCTCCATGGCTCTGCAAGATTGAGGGCTGTTTAGAATTTTGTATCTAGGTGCTGCTTATGCAACACATTTCAGTTAAGATGCTCAAATAACCAGGAACATGAGGAATTTGGTGTCTCTAAGTGTAGGAGGTATAGAGAGAGGTAGAAAGAAATACTTCTAAGAAGTTTATAAGTTCTAGAGACCTTATTTATTGATATAATCTTTAGTTGACATAGAGATTCAATTTGAACTTTAAAGTTTCAACTTTACTACAGTCTTTAGAAATTAAAAAAAAATTACATTTTGTGTATCTGTTTTATACAATGAGCAATGAGCAATGGTCACAAGCTCGTTGAGGATCAGATTTTCTGATTAGCTTCCTGGACACATAAAGTTCCCTTTATTCTCCATTTGTAGACTGTGTATTTTTGCTCTAAAAAATAGTAGGACAGGTGTAGGAGATGGAACACCACAGTGGAATGTGAAATGGAGAGAAATTAGCACATTTTCTGCGTTCAGCCTTTGTCAGTCTTTCACCTTGTATTTATTAATCACCTGATTACAGTGTTTGTCAACCTTGTGGAGATGTTGAGTGGATCAAATAGAACACATGAGACACTTGAGAGTGCAGTTCAGGGAATAAAGTGTTACACAGATACTTAATTGGTATTTCTATATTTTATGTTATTTTCTTTAAATCAGTAATAAGTCTAAATTCAGAATATACATCAACACTATGATACATACCATTTTATAAAAGTAGTAATATCAATTTTTTTCAATTTAATGTTTTTTTCAGTGGTTGAGGATAGTTACCTTGTGGAAGAGCCAGGTAGGTTTTAACTTAATATTATTCTTTCCTAATTAGAATAAGTCTTTAATGGAACATCATGATATATTTAAAATATTATTTATTATTTATTAATGATTTTGAAAGTATTTAATATATCACATGATAGGGTTCATACTATTGTTATTATTTTGCTTTGTAGTATAGATACACCTTTGTGAGTTTAGTTTCTATTTTGAAGTTTATTTCCCATGATAAACAGATCACTCTTTGTAAGCTTGAGTACCATGTGGTATTTTTGACTAGCATTTGTGGTCTATATACACTATGTTATTTATATACACTAAACCTGTGTTCCAAGGTAGAAGAAACCCACATAGAATACCTGAGCTTGAAGCCCAGGTGAGGGCTGGGTGGCGTGTGCACTTGCTCACAGATTCTTCTACATGGGCAGGAGGAAGACTCACTGGTACTACTCTCTTGGGCTGTCTGCCTCTGTTTGCTTTTATTTACTGTTGTTAAGTCTGCATATGCTAAATGAGAGTCTAGCTCTGCTCTTTTGTAGTTAGATTATAAACTCATTGATGCTGGAAACTGTCTTGTTCAGTTTTGCATGTGACCTTAAGCAAAGGTCTTGAGGGTTCCAAGAGTGAACATGGCTGATCATTGTTCTGATTTAGTTTTGTATTTCTATTATTACCAGGAATTATACTTTTCTAGTTTGGAGTATCATGAAAAATCCATGATGTTTTAATTTCCTAATTATTTCCCAATTTATAGTTTTACAGGATCATCATCAGGATATAGAAGAGATGATATATGACCAGGAAAACCCAGGTTTGTAATATGAAAATCTTTGATAAGTGCTTCTCTTTGAGGCACTGGCCAACGTCATTTAACACAGTGTGCATGATTCACTCTGATTCAACAGAGATTTCTTCATAATAACTTTCAATCATTTTTGATTCTCCAAATATTTACAGAAACTTCTAAATAAAGTTCAGTATTTACCTGGGGAAATAAAGATAAAGGAAATATGTTTTTAAACCTTCTTTAGGAGTCTGGTCTATTAGAAGGAATGGAATTGAATTATGGTGTAGTAGATCCAGACTGGTTGCAGATCCTAGTTCCCATTTTTTGCAGCTTAAACAGTAAATTCTGGAACTTTGTTCAACTTAAATTTTATTACATTATAATAATAGCATCTATTTTACAAGGTTGTGTAGATCAGAATTGATTTGAATCTTTTAGAATGGTGTCAGGTAATGCAAGTGTTTGGTGTTTTCACGTTTGGCAGAGGAAAATATTTTTTTCTTTTAGATTCCAGTGAACCAGTTGTAGAAGATGAAAGCTTGCACCAGGAAGCAGGTATTGGATGAACAGTTTCATTCAATTTTGAATGTTAATTTTAGTTGCAGTACTTTGTCTGTTTACATGGTAATTTTTCTTTCAAAAAGCCAAGAAGCAATTTTTAACATGACTTTTTGTCTCATAGTGAAATCAGTATATTAAAATAATGTCAGAGTCTGGGGATGTAGTCCAGTGCCTAGCATGTGTAAGGCTCTGAGTTTGATCCCCAGCATCACAAAAAACCAAACAACAAGCAAACAAAAACAAAGATGTTTGTATTTCACTTCATCTACCAACAATGAATGGGTCTATAACAAACAGGATGTTAAATTCTAATGGCTAATTTTATTTATCTTGTGCTGAGGAATTTTTACGGGAATACTTGCTCTTTGCTTTAATTGCATCTGAACAGAGGCATTTATTACTGACTACTCAAACATCAATGTTTAAAGGAATAGAAATTTGTGTTTAAAATTAATTTCTTTTTTAGTGAAGCAGTTTTAAGGACTCATGTAATATTTTTTTTTAATTCTCTTTCTTTTGCAGATGACGTAACATACCAAGACTATGATAAACAAGGTTTGAAAATGCTTCTTAAACCTTAAGGCACCTACTTGTTTTATCCCCTTAGTTTGACTGTAAAATATGCAGGTTTGTGTTAGTAAACATCAAGACATAGAAATGAATAGTTTTTCTCAAAAATTCACTTAGTGAGATTATTTAACTGTTCCAATAGTTCTGCCATCGCCTAAGTAATTTCTTAAACTTTTTACAAGTTGTTTTGGGGCAGTTATAAATTACTTTAAAAAATGTATCTCATTACTTTATAGTCATACCTTTTGACTAATATATGCATGGATAACTGCTTTAGTTAGAGTTTACTGTATTTGTTTCTATAAATTAATCCCATTCTCAGAGGTTACTGATTTCCCACGTTGGGGAAGATTAAGAGGAATTGGATTCCATGCTCAATGCAATGGCAACATGGAGAAAGGAATTCTAGCAAATTTGCAGCATAAGTAGTATCTAATTCAGATCCTGGTCGACTATAGCAGCTCCTGTCTTTGAGCATTTTATGCATTATTTTTCTGAATTCCATGAAGTGCCTTGTATTTTCCCTGCTTCCCAAATGAGAGAAATAAGCTTTTGAGGAAAGTAATAGCTGCAATGATTTGAATTTAACTCATATCTGAGTTCCACCTGCCAATCAAGGAGCCAAAGAATGAATTTCTTGAAGGGGGCTGTTCAATGTTGTTGTGTCCCTCTGAGAGCCATGTGTAACAGCACTGAAAATGTGCCCATGGTCTAGTACGATAGTGGCCTCATGGGCGACTTGTCATTAGACAGATTGGACAGGGATGATAGTAGTATAAACCAGCATGTGAAGGTGGAGGGGAAGACAAAAAAATGTTTCTAAGGTAAAATGAACAGAGCTTGATATTGCAGGTGTAGCCTCATTCCCTCTTCTGGCTTGATGACAGGTGGTCCTTTTTTTTTTTTTTTTTTTTTTTTAAATTAAGATAAGACCAGCTGGAAGGCAGGAACCAGGGCTCTAGGTCCTAAGTCCATTCCTTATGAGTTGGTGGTGATTTGCCAATTACACATCTGGGAATCATCAGCATCGTCATAATTGGAACCAAACTCTGTGCCCTTCATGAAGGAGGATAGAGGGGGATCAGAGGTGGTTCTATGGCTGGACTTTGAAGAAAGCCACATTTAATATCTACAGAAAAGGGATGGAGTGATAAAGAAGATTGAGAAAGAAATAAGACATTAAATAGAGTCTAATCTCACTGAAGTCTAGGTGCAAAGTATCGCTTAAGTGATCTCATGGGCAAAACCGGAAGGTGTCCAGCAGATTTAATGAGGTGCTCACTGGCCATCTCAGCAGGAGCCTTTTCAGGATTGTGGTCAGGACCAAAAGATAGGTGGGAATGGGCTAAGGAGGGCAAATGAGGAGAGGAGACTTCAAACGTAAATGGATCTTTAAAGAAATTAGATTATGAAATGGACAAAAGAGAGTAAAGGGAAGCAGGCCCAAGAAAAGGTTGATTTTTAAGATCTGTAGAAGTTTGAGCATATTTAAATGCTATCTCTGCTCAGGGTGACAATAAGCACACATTTCCTCGTCCCTTTCATCTTCCAAATGCCCCAAAAGGACAAAATGATTGTACTGGAATACTGACAATATGTCCAAAAAATAATACATTCTCAAAAATGGTTCTTCATTAAATAAATACAAAAGAATAAATCTGTGACCATTCTGGGGAAATAAGATTGTTTGTTCCTCCTGTAGCAGAAAATTGGAGACCTTTTGGAAGATCAGGTTGACTGAGAAAGCAGCCAGCTTCCAGGCACAGCATAGGGCAGAGGGCTGTGCAGGAATAGCCTGCTTTGCAAAAAAGTTCTAAGCCCAGTTCCAAGCCCAGTGACAACCCTTAAGAGAAGGAATGGGTAGCAGGCACTTGTTACAGGGTGGGTGGATGAAGGACCTGCCTGCCAGTCAGTGCCTTCTAAAAGGCCAGCAGAGGGTGTTTGCCTCCAGGTTAAATGTCTGGGAATTACTGAATATTTTTTAATTATTAATTAAACAAAGTGGGGAAATGTTCCTATAGGTGATGTGCAGGGAAGAGCTTTAGCTCTTTTAAACCTTCATCATAGACAGGAAGACAGTTTTCAAAAGAAAATTCAGTGCCACTTGGGAATAAGTGGATTATTGAGTTCTGGTCACAAGTGATTGAGGGAGGAGCTTGTCTTTTCCCCCTGTATAAGAAGGGACCATATGGGATTGCTGTGTCCCATGGCTAAACAGTGTCTGACCTGGAATTTAATCCAGACCTGTTTCACTTCAGTTGATCAAACTCCTTCCCACCCTGCTCTGTAATCTGTGTTCAATGTCCTGGGAGCACATTGTCCATTTTTGTTATGATGAAAATGATGCAATACTAAAGGATTATTTTTTCTTTTTATTTTATAGAATACGAGCCTTCAGAAAATGATGCAATAGAAATTTCAGGTAAGTTTTTGTCTGTAAACAGATGTTACTTACCAATCAAACCCCCTTCCATTTGTTAAACTTTTGTAACTTGTGAAACAAAGAATAGGTACAATAATACAAAACATTTTCCAGGCACTAAGAAAATAATTGCTACATGTCTGTGGTGGAATTGATTCCAGAATGAACCACGGATTAAAAAAAAATCCAAGGATGCATAAGTCCCTTGTAGAAAATGTCATAGTATTCCTTGTGGCCTGTGCACATCTCTCTGTGTACTTTACATCACTGTTATTTACAATCTTAAAACAATGTAAGTGTTATGTCAGCAGTTATTATATTGTATTGTTTAAAGCATAATGAAAAGAAAAATCTCTATACATATTCAGTGCACACGTAATTTCTTTTTGAGGGGGGTTGTTTTGTTTACTTGTTTGTTTTTTCTTAGTTGCTTGTTCTGTTTTTTTGTATTTTGATCCTTTGTCAGTGAGATGCATGCATGTGGAACCTATGGATACTTATTTATTCCATTTTGATGGTGCAAATTTTTATGTTAGTGATAATGTTAGCCTACTTAATGTACTCTTTGAATATAATTTAGAAATTAAAATTGATATTCTAATATAAATACTCACAAGTCTCTCCATAAGAAGAGGCAGTCTAAAAAGGAAAGCAAAGCTTAGATATCCAAGGGGATATTAGTTACTTTAGGGATCTGAATGAAGGTGAGTTGGTGTAAAGTATGTTTTCCTCTTTTATTTAGATAATGCTGTAGAAGAGTCAAACATAATTCCAGAAGGTAAGTTAATTTTATTTTGCTTTCTATATTAAATATATGTTCATTTATTTAGCAGGTATTTATTGGGCATTTCTATTTGCTTCTATATAGTGCTCAGGAGCTGGAAATGTGGGAGTGAATGAGACAGAATCCCTCTTCTCATGGGAGCTGGCATTCTAGGGTCCATACAGGTGATAAATAAAGATTGTGGGAAGTGAAATGATGATGTTAAAAATCAAATTACCATGGGAATAGCCTAGGAGGTTGCAGAGGACTACCTGAATAGAAGTAGGTATGGCCTTTAAGAGAAGGTGACCTGGTGAGAAAGGGCTAGCCCTGGGCAGAGAGGGGTTAAAAGTTGAGACTTTTATGTGATAATTCATCTGAAGGGAGGGAACCTTTTTGGGAGAAAATTTTAAAAAATGCTTTCTGAAAATTAAAAATAGTTGCACACACTATATTAAACCCTGATACTTCAATACAACTTAGATTTACATAGTTTTTTTAAAATTTATATGACAGTGGAATGCATCACACTTCTTATTACACATATAGAGCACAATTTTTCATATCTTTGGTGGTATACATAGTATATTTAAACCAATTCGTGTCTTCATACCTGTACTTTGGATAATAATGATCATCATGTTCCACCATCATTAATAACCTCATGCCCCCTCCTTTCCCCTCCAGCCCCTCTGCCCTATCTAGAGTTCCTCTATTCCTTCCATGCTCCCTCTCCCTATTCCACTATGAATCAGCCTCCTTATATTAGAGAAAACATTCGGCATTTGTTTTTTTGGGATTGGCTAACTTAGCATTATTTTCTCTAACTCTATCCATTTACCTGCAAATGCCACGATTTTATTCTCTTTTATTGCTGAGTAATATTCCATTATGTATATATGCCACATTTTTAAAAATCTATTCATCTATTGAAGGGCATCTAGGTTGGTTCCACAGTTCAGCTATGGTGAATTGTGCTGCTATAACCATTGATGTGGCTGTGTCCCTGTAGTATGCTGTTTTTAAGTCCTTTGGGTATATAAACCGAGGAGAGGGATAGCTGGGTCAAATGGTGGTTAGTTCTTAACAGTTCACAAAATACTTCCACACATATTATTTCAGTTGCTTCTCACTATAGACAGTGAGGAGGAGACAGAGCAAAGACCTCTGTATTTATTTTATAAACAGCAAGCTGAACTGAAGTGAGGTCAGGCGAGATCAAGCTGGTCCCTTGTTCCAGGGGTGGAAGTGTCTGAGTCAGTGTTCCATGCCTGGATCCTGAAGCTGACTGTGGGGGCGCACAAGCTTTCGTAGCAGCAGGCTGCCACAGGGAGCATAAAACAGAATATTGCTCATAAAATTACTCTCAGAATTCATTTTTGAGCAGCTAGTTTTCAGATTAAATGTTACTGTTTTTTTTTTTTTTGGTCGTGTTGAGAATGGAACCCAGGGCCTCATGTGCTCTATCACTGAGCTCTCCTGTATTTAGAGCTTTGTAGAGCTTGGTTTTGCAGACTGGATGATCACACAATCAATAGAAATGGGAGGATAGTTGTGGAGGGAATGGGGGAAACCATGTTTTCCCTCCCTGTCTACTTAGCTGTGGGAGAGACTCCTGCATGGGAACTATGGGCCCACTATATACAGTGGGATTCATCTCTGTGTAGCAGGGCTAAACTAAGTTGAGGGTTTTTTCTCCCATTACTTAGTTCTCTGGGAAGAATATTAATGTTTTGAAGAATATCTCTAAGTCTTTATTTTGATTCAGTGAGATTAAGAAAAATGGAAACCCTAGCCTGGCATGGTGGTGCATGCCTTTAATCCCAGCTGCTTGGGAGGTGACGCAGGAGAATCCCAAGTTCAAAGCTAGCCTCTGAAATTTAGCCAGCCCTTAAACACCTCAGGGAGACCCTGTCTGTAAATAAAAAGGGTTGGGGAGGAATGTGGCTCCATAGTTAAGTGCTCCCTGGTTCAATTCTTGGTGCTAAAAAAAAAAAAAAAAAAAAAAAAAAAATTTAAAAAAGGAAGGGAGGGAGGGAGGAAGGAAGAAGGGTAGGAAGAGAAAAGAAAAGAAAATCCCCATGAAATATTTATCCAATGTTCCCCATATATATTTTATAAAAAAAAAAATAACTAATGTTACCATATGCAATTTGACCCCATCTTGTTTTGACCAGAAATACAGTCTTTTCCTAAGTTTTTCAGACAATTTGAGAAGCTGTTATACTATGAAAGGTTTTCCCTCTATTGGACTGTGGGGCTCTGGACTGTGCACCTGTCGTCTACCTGCAGATTCTGTGCTGGCCCCTGTAGCACCTGACTACACTAAGAGTAGTTCATCTTCTTCACATACTTACTGGCCTCCCCATTCACCCTTGTCTTTCCTTGGCCTTGGCTGCTTGCATCAGTAGCACTTGGATTCCCAAACCAGAAACATGGAAGCCATCATTGAGGCCTCTTCTCCCTCTGTCTCTACTTAATTCCAAGTCCTGATAATAGACTCCTTCAATGCTCCTCCAACCCATTCTTTTCTCTGTAGCTCTTGTACTGTTGATCTGGTTTGGCCCTTATCCTCGTAGTTAATAGCAGCAGCTTTCTGATTGGTGGTCTTGACTCTGCTTGCCCCCTTCAAATCCATCTTTCACATGACCTTAGGATGGTGTGTGGAAATGTTCTGTCTGCATCAGGATTGACTTTAAAACTTTCTGTCAATAAGGTTGTTTTCAATTGTAGATAATAGAAACAAAGCTCAGATTGGCTTAAGCAATAAACAGGTAGGGATAGTTAGATAAACAGGCAGGGATAGTTAGTCAGGACCTTACAGGGCCTACTGAGGAATTTGGATTATAGTCTAGCTACAGTTTGAACATGTGGAAATACTTTAAAAAGTTATAGTATAATCTGATTTATGTTTTAAAGCACTACTTTCCCTCCTATCTAGCTAGAGATTGGGTTGGATGGAGCAAGAAAGGATGTGGGGACTACCCTGTTAGGAAATTATTGAACATTAATCCAGGGAAGTGACTGTAGTGGCCCAGAGTAAGATCAGGATTTTGGGAATAGAGGGGAGAGTATGGAACTTGTGATATATTTTATAGTTAGAACTGGTAGACTTTTCTGATGGTAGTAAAGCAAAGAAATAAAGGGGGGAGGGTTTAGTTTGGTTTGAGTAACTATTGGATAATGGGGCCATTTGTTAAGGAGAAAACAAAGTAAACTGGTTTGAGTGCTAAAGTAAACTGGTTTAGGGGAGCAAATAGAAGGCTCCACATTGAGCATTTTAACTTTGAAAGTTATGTGAGAGATCCCAGTAGAGTTATCAAGCAGAGGGTTGAATATACCATTCGGAACTAGTTGTGCAAGGTCTTGAGATGGATATGAGCATTTGGAAGCCATTATCAGGAAGATGGTGTTAAGTCCATGGAAACCAGTGAGATCATTTTGCAGGTGAATGCAGCAAGTGTAGAGAGGCCATTGCAAGACTGAGGTCTAGGGGACTCCAACATTGTGCAGTTGGGTGGAGAATGAACAGCCAGTGAGTGAGGAGGAAAGTGTGTCAGAAGGAAAAGGGAATATGTTCCATGCTGTCAGGTGACCCCGAAATCTCAGGAGTAGAAAGTCTTTTACGTTTGGAAACATGGAGGTTACTGGATTAAGGGGTGGAAGTGAAAGCCATGATAAATGAAATGGGTTCAAAAATTCCAAGGGTAAGAAATAGTAGGCTACATAAATTAAATAGGAAACTCTTTCTTTCAACTATTTCATGTTTAAGATAATAAATCAAAATCTATACCAAAATAAATCATACACCAATAAAAAGTATAGATGAATTTGTTAAATTTGTATGTTTTTCAAAATACAATTAGATGAAATGTTTCTTTGTTAACGTCAGTGATAATAATAACAAAGGAAGTGAGTAGTACCTTAACAGTGGTTAATGGGCTTAGCCTTAACTATTTTTTGTTTCTTTTTATGTAAAATGATTCCAAATATTCTCCTTGAAACCTGTGTCGTTTTTATTATTAGAAGCAAGGTAAAGCTGTGCAAATGTAATGAGTTTTAAAAAGTACTATTCAAAAATACCTCCTTTTGAGCAAAGTGTGTTGCAATTCTTAAGGACCCAAAGAAAACCTGAAACCATCTTACCTCTAGATTAAGATCTGTTAAATGGATTGTAAAGTTTAAAGGTAATATGTGATATAATTTAATAGAATAATGCATCTTTGTATATTGGGTAGTGATGCCTGCAGTCTCTTTAAGTGTAATTGGATTGACGTGGCCAAGGAAAAAGATAAGATGTTGAAAGTTCATTTCCACCTTTCTGACTAGTGTTAGAATGTATTATCTTGTGGGCTTGAAGTTTAGCTCAGTAGTAGAGCATGTGGGTACACAAGTCCCTGAGTATAGCCACCATCATACACACAAAAATAATCTTTAAGATTATTTTTCAAAAATAAATTATTAAAGATACTGTTTAATTTGAAGATTCTATTTCAATTCAATTTCCATATACTGTTTAATTAATGTTAAAACTAGGGCTATTTTCAAGAGATTGAGCTGGGATTTAGCTTAGTGGTAGACCTTATGTTGATTAGCATCAACAAGGCCTAGGTTCAATTCCCTGCATCCCTGATCCCCAAAATGCTTTTCAATAAAAAACATTATTTCTTCTTTAGAGAAAGAAGAAACAAAATTCGTTGAATGGCATTCCTCAGCTCTCTTATGTCTAATGCACAGTTTTGAAAACTTAAATTTTAGTCCATATCTCCTGCACCAGACAACAGAATTTTGAGGTCAGACTGATAATATTGTGAAGTCTGTTGTGTAGAATAATTGAGAAACACACAATATTCAGTGTTCTACTCACTGGTAATCAATGTGTGTGTGTGTGTGTATTAGAGAGAGAGGTTATAAAAGCAATGTTTTTATGATAATTGCAGTTGAATTTTTTAAAGTGTAAAAATAATCACCATTACTTCAGTACTACCAATCTGTGTTTTAAACTCTGGTCATCAGCAACTGTAATGGACTGTGACTTTCTTGTTCATTTTTAGAAGTAAGTGTTCCCGCTGCAGAAGAACAGCAGGAAGTACCACCAGGTATGACATTTCATTAGATGTATCTTCCTTTTTGGGGGTTAAATTTAAAAATGCTGTTGATATTAACACTAGCCTTATTAAATAAATATATGAAGGATAAAAATCCTGAGAAAGAAGAATTGACTCTATATAAATTAAAAAAAAAACAAAATTCTGTGTTTTGATCAACTGAACCAAAGTAATGGCAAACACACGTTTTATTCAGTGTACTATATATATTTGTGCTGGAATTTGAAGAGTTCTTAAAGTACTGTATGATTTTGCCATTACAAATTGGTGGTAATGTAGAATTTTAGGGTTTTTAAATTTTTTTTTTCTTTTTTCTTTTTTGATTGTCAGGCCATTTGATGGCGGATATAGAATCAAAGTTTCTCAGGATGAAAACTGAATAGTGCATTAACTATGCGATTGCTCAGTTGCTCATTTTGCTCTCTGTTCCCCACCTTTCTTAGAGGCATATCAATGCCCTGTGGCAATGCAGGTGCCCAGGGCTCATCAATACCTTTCCCCCTTCTGTCTCTGGTCATTAGTGAGTTTAAAGAATGGGAACAACTTTTCAGCCAAGGCCTGTGCTTTGGACTACATTTTAGTACTGACATAAACTATACCTGTAGTCAGAAAATGGCAGGTAGTCTGTTTTCTCAATGGGAAATAAAATGTTCTACTAGATGAGGATTTTTCATATCCCACCTCATCTCCAAGTGTATTTCTTTTCATTTTTGTTTTAGTTTTTATGTGTGTGGGTGAGTCATATTTGTTGGTTAAATTTTTACTCATTTTTTATACATGATGCTTAATGAGAATTTTGTAGCGGTGATGTGCATTACCAATGTTGATTTTGGTAGAAATAATTGTATTTTCCAAAATTAATTGAATACTGAATTTCAAGATAAAAAAGTAACCAAAAAATAAAATAGCCAAAGGGTATTTTTAGTTAGTCTTAAGCTTGTCCTTGCTTATTTTATGAATGGAACATTTTAGGTTTTGATAGTTATCATACTATGCACAGGCATATTTATAATATGAAGTAGAAGTAATTGATAGACTGTAATGAATGGTATTACAATATGAATGGGAAAAGAAATCCTTTGGTAAACTTACAAGGTGACTATGGAACAATGAATGTTTTCTATTTAGAAAAGATGGGAGGGCAAGGAAAGCTGATAGTTCTGTCCTGCTTGTGTTGGTTTCTGTTTATTGTTGACTAACACTTGACAGAGTACCCTGTTTCTCTCTGGAAGAAGCAAAGCAAGTTATAGAATCAGCTTGATTCTATTCTATGCCCTTGAGAAAATTATTTTATAAAAATTCCTAGGAAAAAAAGAAGTTACTACAAATCTTTCTCATTATAATTCACATTTTAAAATGTGGATTAACTATCAGGAAGATAACTATCAGCATGAGAGATAATATTTTCTGACCATAACTCTGTGCTTTTATGTTTTTGGCAGTGTTGGGGATTGAACATGGGGCTTTGCACGTGCTGAGCAAGGGCTCTGCTGCTAAGCCACAATCTCAGCCCCACTCTGTGCTTTTATTTCAATATTTTGTAAATTCACCCCAAGATTTTCTTTGGAACATAAATATATAATACAGGTGGTTATGATGATGTAATAAGTTGCTTTTTAAAGATGAGATATTTAACAACCACAACCAAAGCACATAAAAATGAAGATCTGATTAATGAGCATAGTTTCTGGCACCTAATAAACTCCTAGTGAGTGGTGGCTAAGGTATTATTGTTTTGTAATTAATTAGCCTGCTCTGTGAGGTGGATCAAGAGAAGACAAATTCTTAGGGATCTGATCAAGAAGTTGTAATGTATAATTAGATATCATAAAAATTTGATTGACTCACTGCATACGTAATTTGACTTTGCCAAAGGAGAACGTAAGAGTTAGTGGTAGTTATTTCTAACCACTGAATCTGGCTTTCTTCTTTCCCGTAAGTCTCATTGTTAGTCTTACTTCATATTATAGCTTTTATTATTCATAGTGCAAAATATTAATGTTCATAGATCTGTTCAAGATATTTTTGTGCAGTTAGTTGGTTGTCTTTATAGTAGTGTTTCATTACATATCTGATTGGAGGAACTACAGGTACATTCAATGAGGGCCCAACTCCTCATTACATTTCAATCTTTAAAAAATTCATTCACTACAAAACTCAATTGAGCACTTCTGCAAAATGCAGGATGTTAGTCATTTTTTCCTAGCCCTCAGAACCTAACTGATCATTATACAGTCTTTTTATTGCTTACTATTGTTCATAATAACATATTTATCATTGTACTAGTCCCATGGGGCATTGCAACAAGTCACAAGTAGGAGACAGTGACAGCTAGCATTTATTATTATGGAGGTGAACTTCTAAGCACATTCCATGGATTAAATAAGTTTTAGCAGATGTAGCACATCAAGAGGTAGACCTACTGTTAAGTCCATTTTACACATGACATCAAAGAGGCATGGCAAGGCAAAAGTCACCTTCTATGGGTCACAGAGTAGAAGTGGGATTGATCCTTATGTTCTTATTTTGGAATCCACTCTTTGCTATTGTTTTCTAGAGGATTTTAAATAAATGAAGCCCAAAGAGCTGTTAACAGTTTTGAGAGCTATTTTGATATGATAAAATGAAACACATCCTATTTTTCATCTCTCTTTCTCTCTTAATCTTCATTAGTTCATAACTTAGTACTTAGGAATATTGAAGTGTTTTTGTGAATAAGTTTTCCAATAGTTTAAATTTTGTGTCTTTGCTTTACATTTTTAAATTTTAAGTGTTTTGCAGGCACACTCTTGGCAAGGGTGTATAAAGTCAGTCTTAAGAATTAATCATTCTAATATTAGAAGTTAATTATTTTGAAAACTAGATTTTGAAAATTCCTTTGTAATATTTATTTCTTTAGCAAGTTTTTACCTTTCTCTTCAAACTCATATTTACTTGAAGTCATACAGCATGTTTCTAATTATAATATGAATGGGAAAAAATCCTTTGGGAAACTTACAAGGTAACAATGGAACAATGAATGTTTTGTATTTAGAAAAGCATAGTATACATAGTGCAGCATATACACATAGTTCAGATTGATTTATGAATGAATCATTTATGAAGTTCATTAGAGTAAAATTTTCTACCAATCAATATACTTAAAGCCATATACCTAGGTGGTTCATTAACTGTTTTTCTCCAGAAAAGAAAAGAACAACACACAAAGTTAATTTTATGTTTTCAGTAATCATGTTATTTAGAATGGAACACATGAGCATCATAGTTTCTGGATAATTCTGCCTCTCCTGATTCTTGGTAAATGGAGACACAATTCATCCTGCCATGGAATATTCTAGCAATAGATTTCACTACATTGTATCCATCAAGAACTTCCACTCAGGCCTTCCTCTTACCTAGCATTTTTTAACACTAATCACTAACACCCTTAAGGATGCTTTAGGTTGGCAGCCCTAGAGACCTAAGGCAATGGCAGAGATTGGCTTTATGCTCATTGAAGTGAATGTTTAACCAGTATGTAAACCAATATGCTTTACATGCATATTGTTATTATCATTTTTTAATTCAAAAAGCATATATTGCAACTTGCCTTACAGGCTCTGGGCTAACCAGTGGAGCTGCATTATTAACAATGTAGTCCCTGCCTTAGTATGGCTCACAGTCCTGTAGCACACAGCGGAATGGACCAGCTAATGTGATAGCACTGACTTCTCAGAGCGGTGTGCAGGGTAACTCATGCAAAGCGGGATAATAAATCACTCAGCCTCAGAGGGGTGGAAGTGCTGGCTGTAACTGAGTTTTGGACGACTATAGAAGGTCCAGGAGCTAGCAGGTGGGGAGAAAGTGCTTACTGATCAACAACCAAGATGGTGTGCCACGTGAAATATGAGAAGACAGGGTAGAAAAGTAGGCAGCCAGCTTGGAGGGTCTTCTGTACCATGTTTGGAAGTTCAGATCTGAGCCTAAAAATAACAGGAAATCAGTGCAAAATTCTAAGCAGAGAGGTCACATGATCAATTCCAGATTTAAAGACAGTAGTCTAGCAAGTGGGTAGAGACAAGTAATAGGCAGCTGTGTTCATCCAAGCCAGAGACGGTGAGAGGTGGACTGTAGTAGATTGAGGGGAAGAGAGGACTGATTTCATGGATATGGGAGGTGGAAATAATCTGATGGGAGTGGAGAAGAGTCAAAGATAATTCCAACATTACTGGCTTGAGTCCTGTAAGTGAATGGCAGACCCTTCATAGAGATTGGGAATGAAGGAGGAATGCAGAGCAGCAACAGAGAAGACTGACCTGATTTTGGAGATATTGTTTAGACCCTACTGAACCATTTCTTACTGGAGTCTTTAAGTGTGTAGGAGCTTATGTTGAAGCTGCTAAAACTGCAGTTGAACTTTTAACGTTTTTGCCTCTTTACAAGTACTCACTGTTACGCTTTGAACAATTTTCCATTGTCTCAGGTATATTGAAAATGTTGATCCTCTCAAAGTCTAGCTAATTGTTCAATTCTTAGAGAAATTAAATTCTAAAGTCAAACTCATTTTTAAAACCTTTTCTATTCAGATACAATTAATACACTAGGAAGTGCTTATATGTTGAATTTTTACATGTGTTACTCTCTTGTATCCACTACTCAGATAATCAGGAAAAAAAAAAAAAAGGTCTGGCACCCTAAAAGTCTCTCTCTTCTTGCCTATCAGTAACACCTCACTTGTAGACTGAATTGTAATTGAATGTAGCTAGAATCATAAACACATATGCATACATACACATACATACAATTATTATTGTGCTGGTTTCTATTGCTCAATATCATATGTGTGAGCTTCTCCCACCTTAGTATAGTAATTTAGTCTAATTCATTACGTTTTCTGATGACAGATATAGTGATTATTTCTAGTTTGACTACCGAGAAGAAAGGTGATGAATATTATCTTCTACATGCTTTTGGAGGATATAAACAATCATTTCTGTTGGATATACAGAAATTTTTGGCTCCAAGAGCAGAAAGAAACTGAAGGAAATATCATAATTGTTTTAAAATACTTGACACTTATTAATTTATAAAGAAAAGAAGTATATTTATCTCACAGTCTTGGAGTCTCAGAAGTCTAAAAGCATGGTGCTAGCTTTTGATTGACAGCTAGTGAGGTCCATGATATGCTGCATAATATCATGGTGGAAGGCAACACATAAAAGCAAACTTTTTATCGTGGGTCTCTCCTTCTCTTGCTGTAAACTCACTAAAGCGTTCATGAAGGTCACAACTTCATCACTTCCTCTGATTCTAATATGTGAGTTTATATTAAAGTTCTTACAGATGAATTTATGGAGGACACATTCAAGCCATAGTAGTTATCGAGCCTTACAAATGATATCAAAATCGCCTTTATCTATACCAGCTCCTTTTCTATTTCAATATGATAATTTAAGCCCAACACTGTAGTAATAAAATAAATCAGATACTAATATTTGGAATGAAAATGTGAAAAAGTTAGGTGTGAACTTTACTTCTTTAAAAACACTGTACACTTTTTTTATATTACCAATAACATTAAAATAAAATTATTAAACTAATATTTTAAAGTAGCGTACATCACACTTAAAAATCCTTCCTGTTTTTTTTTTTTTTTCAAATCCCATACTAGATTTTTTATTCTTTTCAATATAGTGAAAATGTCAATGGGAGAAAGAAATTTAATGCCTGTATTTCTCAAAAGTTGAGATTCAGTTGTAATTCTGGAGCACTCTTTAAACCCCTAGATTTTCTTCAGCAGCTTTGCAAGTGCTCCCTTGGGTCTTCTGTGGGTAGTTAGTTAATTATCTTGTTAACAAGTTGTCCTTAAAAACAAAGAGAAAAAAGCATTTACTTCTGTTGGTGATTTTTTTTTTTAAAGTAGAATGAAAATAAAGCAGTGTCCCACTCTGTGTCTAGTTGGTCCTTTAATTTAGATTTCCCCTTATTTTTGCAGATACTTAAAGCTTCAAAAAGACTGCCCCTACTACCACAGGAGGACCAGCCTAACCATACGCTCCAAAAGATGGCTGTGATAGATCTTGTGAAGTAAATACTGGGCAGATCAAGATCTTTGGGAATGAACACTAAAGATGTTTTGAATGAGTTATAGTCCACTGGCATTTTGGTGTATTTTTTTTTAAAGAAACAAAAATCACATGTAATTTACATTCCTGCATGTCCTTTTTTGATACTGTTAGTGGGTCCATTGGATTTCGCTTTCCTTTTTTTTTTTTCCTTCTTTGGTGCAGCTTTAGTCATACCTACATTTCTATGTATTTTTCAGACAAGAATTAAGAATTATGTTGATGATATAGCAGCAATTTGTCTTGGCAGGATTTTAATACATTCTTAATAACTAATGCTAACTATATTGGATTGACTTGTGTAAGCACTGAGTTAAACATGACTTCAAAGCCATTAAGAGTGTCTTGTATTAGCACTCTTAAAAACGGGAACAGACATGATGATTTGCTGTGAAGGCATGAGTTGTATATATCTGCACTGATATTCTTATCAAAAATTTCTACATTTGCTTCAGATATTCAGGTTACATCACAAATTTTGATATTTTTGTAGCTTTTAGTTGGCATATTAGAATAATATAATATTTTGAGGAAAGTTTTAAATTATCATTAATTTATTTTTCATAATGAGGGGAACTAAAATTCCTTGTTAGGACTTAAGGAAAAAAAATGGCCTGCAAAAATATCTCGTGCAAAAATGCTATTTAGCACCTTGGATGGATCATTTAATAGCTCTGGCCCATTCAGTATTTATTTAAATTTTAGGAAATGTATACACATTACTGGTGCATACCTTAAAGACTGCTCTGCCTTTGGCTAATTAAGTAATGCCCTCACAGCACCAGAGACTGCCCCGTGCTCTCACTGGATCAAGTCCATGATGTCTCTAGTTGGGTTGATTTAGGATGTATGTATGACAAGTACTCTCCCAGCCCCATGTCTGCTGCTATTTTTCACAAGGGATGAGCCTTTTCCTTTCTACACTGAAAGTTTTCTTCTATATTTAATGTGGTTTATTTTTGGCTGGGAAATACCTGCTGTGATAAAAATATTGCTTTGTTAGAAAAGGAGGTAGTTGGAGCATCATTTTCAAAGAGCCATGAATTATAAAAAAAAAAGCCATAAGAATTGGTGACATCTGTGGGTCAAGGGGTTGCTCTTTATTATATTAACATTGTCTTAAGGTGGCTTTTTTTCTGCTTTTAGGGTAAAATCAAAGACAGTCGATATTTTTATCATTATAGATTGTAGTTCCAATGTAGTGAGTTCTGCATGCTGACCCGAGGTGTAGTGAAACCTGAAATAAGAGTAAGACAAGCAATAATTTTCTAAAGCTGTGATATGGGTAATATAGAGCTGATTCTCAACTTGTAATTAAGCTCTTCATATTGTGAATTATAGAACATTACTTTTTATAAAGCTGTATTTTTTTAGGGAAACTTAGGAATGACATAGAACTAATGAATGACTAAAATAATTTCTGCTGAGCTTTTGTATATAACCATCTGTAGTACTCTAGAAACTGAGGATTCATTATGCTGTGGTCAACTTCAAATAGTTTTTAATTCCAAATGTCTGAATTAATGAGCCTTGTCTTTACAAACATATGCCATGTTGGGCAACATCAATGGAATTTCAGTAATGTAAATGTCTTCTGTTTAATGTTATTTGAGTGCAATAAAATGCAGAAAGATTCTTCTCTACATTGTCATTATTTTTAAGTAGTACATTTAATTTTGTTACATAACAAAATCTGTTCATTCTATACTTATGAACATTTTAGAAGAATATAACATCTTTTTTAAAGAGAGAGAGAGAATTTTAATATTTATTTTTTAATTTTCGGCGGACACAACATCTTTGTTTGTTTATGGTGCTGAGGATTGAACCTGGGCCGCACCCATGCCAGGCGAGCGTGCTACTGCTTGAGCCACATCCCCAGCCCAAGAATATACCATTTTTGATGACCAACATCACAAGGAAATACTTTTGTCCTCTTTATTTTAACCTATTTCTAATAGGTATGCTTATTTGTTTTAACATGTACTATTATGCTACCTTGTAAGGGGATAGAATTGAAATGAAGTGGCTCTTGCCTCAATCCTTTGTTGATTTTTGTTCTGTACCTTAAGTTTTGATTATTCCCTGGTGAAATCTCCCTTCCCACATATACACCATTCTTATCCTCCATGACTTTCTATTGTGAGGATATGAACTTCATCATGAGTGGATGAATGACAAGCTGAAAATATATATGGCAGATTCTCATTCTTCATTGCTCTCATTTTCAACCTTAGTTCTCTAGACAGAAAAAGGGAACTAGACAAGTAAGAAACAAGCTCCTGGGGTTCTGGAGAGGGGAGTTTTCACCTCTAACATGTCCAGAAGAAATGAAGACTGCTGGATAAACAGATTGGATGCACCTACTCCGCCACGCCTAGGGAGTTGAGTTTTCTCAGCAGCTGGGTGTTATCCCTATTTGCAGATGAGTAAACCAGGAATCAGCCCTGGTGGAAATTCCCTCTGGCTTCTGGTTTTTCTGAGATATTCTAGAGTGAACATGTAGGCAGCAGATGGAAGAAAGCCACAGAGCAGGAGGCCAGTTAGGAATCTGACTAGTAATAGATGATGGTACTGAGGACTGAGCTAAGGAAATGGTGGTAGAGACATAGGGAAGGAGACAGGAAAGATGTGACTTTTGAAGAGTGAACAGACACTATGAGTGCTAAGGGAGGAAATAGAGCCCTGGGTCTTGGGGATTAACAGGTAGGTGCCTGGGTTTAGGCACTTGGAAAGGCAGATGAGCCTGAGTGCAAATTAGCTCGCATTGTTGGTCCAGCAAGAACTGCTCACTATGGACACTGGCACAGTAGCTGCAACTAGGTAGAGTATAGTACAGCAGAATCCATAAAAGTGACCAGTTCTTCTCAATGATTGCATGACAGTTTTTAAAAGATCCAGATTCCATTCTTTTTAGTAAGGTTTTCCTTGCTCAAATAAAATAATATTGAAAGGGATAAAAAGAGTCATATTAATACAGATAAAGAATGTGTAACTTTTTTTTTTTTTTCTGTTTGGACATGAGTATTTAAACTCTAAATGTGAGTTACGAATGACCTTGTCCTTTTATAATTTTCAGGGAAAGACTAAGCATTCATCTCCCTTACTTAAAGGACTGCCCATTACTAGATATGCAAAGTGTGATTAAAGTAGTATTTTTATGCATTATGGCCTCTGAAATGGGTCTTTCTTGTTCTGTAACCCTGGGAAGATTCTTTAGATTTTCTAAGCCTCAGTTTCTTTATCTGTTAAATTGTAACTATCTCCCATGGCTGCAAGGATAAGTGGGATAATCTGCATTAAGTGCTTACAACAATGCTTGGTACATAGTAGTACTCAGTAAGTCATTTTTCCCCCCTTTGGCACAATGAGGTCCAAATGAGGCCTCGCAAAGAAGCATAGGTAACAGAGAATAAAGTGACACTTGATTATTGGTTGTACAGAATCCTAGTGAATCAGAAAACTTCTTTACTTAAGCTAAAGTTAAGTGTGAATAAAAAACAGAGTTCAAAATGTCTGCTCTGTATATTCTCCATATCCAAAGAGGAGTCTCAGAACTCAGCTTGTTGATATGGGGAGAGGGATGGAAGGAGACTCAAGAATGAAAACAAGACAGACCTCTTGTCCCAGGGCCTGGAAGGATCTGGGTTAGGCCTTATTTGTCTTATTCCCCACCCTAACTACTGGGGGGGAGGAGGGAGAGAGATGGCGGCCCTTGTTTCTGAAAGTATAACCAATCACCTTGTCCTCGAAGTTACTGGGGGGATGTGGATCCAAAGGACATGGGTTGACCTGACCAGGGCTCTTTGACATGGAATCAGCACCTTTCACTTCTGTTTGGAAGGTGACCAATTCAAACCATTCCTCCTTCCTTACTTTTCTCCCAGGGTGGGAAGATCTGTGAGAGCCATGTTCTCCCTTTTATGACCAACATCCACCTGTTCTTTCTAGTCTGGGTAGAAATTTGCATTGCATGCTTAATTGTTCAAGTCACATTAGTCCAGCATGACTCCTGGAAGAAATTAAAGGTTAAGGGCTTCCTGTAGGTACTGCTGATCCCAATAGAAGGAGAGCTTCTACAGGACTAAGATTTATAATGCTTCCTTGCTGGATCCCTGATGCCTACAAAAGTACCTGGAAGATACTAGGTGCTCAGTTCATATGTACTAAATAAGTGGTATTATAAGGTCTAGTTCAGCTATTTAACTTTGTGGCTAGGAAGTTATAGTTAATAAAATCAGGTGTTCTAGAATATTCAACAGAGACCAATAAGCCTCCCCCCTTTAAAAAAATATCCTGCATACTTCTTGCCATACTGCCCAGGAAGTATGTGCAGTCAACTTTATAAAATCTCTCTCCATTTCTTTTTCACAAAAGGCACAGAGTGGCAGAGTGGGAAGAACATGATTCTTAGGAGTTATTTAAACCACTGGCCTTTATAGATGTAGAATCTAATTCCTCAGGCTCAACTTTCTCCTTTGAATGAAGATTTATCCCCTGCAGGAGACGGGGATATACAAGTCATGATGTTCTTAGTGCTAACCCTGACACCTAGATTGCAAAGTTAGTTCCCTTTCTTCCTCTTATATCAGGTCTCAAAGGAACCAAAACATTTAACCTATGAAAAGGCCTTCCCTGCATCAAAGCCTGCCTTAGATTTATTTTTAACCTCCTCACATTGAAATGTCTTAGGGAAATAAGTGTGAAAAACTCAGGACTGACAAATTGAATCATCCATCGTCCCTGATTGCACCACACACTCTCTCATCTACTGCAGGGAGAGGACAGAGTGTATGCTTTTTGTCAGTCTCCCAAACTCTGCCTCATCCCCACGTATGTACATGTACATATGTACCTAGTGGTATCCAAAGGTAACCTAAGTTCCAACTGGAACCGTAATCAACAGATCTACCTTGAAAATTAAATAGATCCAATCTAGTTGATTTTCTTTGTTTATTTACGTAGAAAGAAAGGATCTAGTTAATTTTTATTCTGTATCTATAACAAGTTTACTATAGTCTGGTACCTATAACTTGTAGACTTGTTATAAAGTTATAGGTAAAGTAATGATATTATAAACACATGGTCAGTTCATTGGCTGTTGTTTTCCATGGGAGGGGTGGGTATTCTTTGATTAGTCCTTGTGGGTTTCTCAGCATTCAATAGCCCCATTTGTGAGAGAGACACTAAGTGTAATTAACTTGATCTGAGGCTGCCAGAGATGGCTCCTTGTGTTCCTCTCAGGTTTCTCAGCAAGGAAGCTAAAGGCACACACCCAGGGTTCAACACGGGCACAGCCACATCACTCATCTGAATATGAGTGAAGTGCTTAGCATAGAGAAACCAATATTCCAGGTAGTGGGACATGCTGCATTCTTTTAAAGCACACGGTGTCATTATAAAAACAGTCTTTATTGTTTTAGGAGTCAATGAACATATTTAAGAAGCTTTGCAGATGGCTTGTCTTCATCCCAGTTTGCTTTTATCCATAGAGATGCTTAGAATTGGTGGACATCACTCATGTTAACTCTCACAGATGAGGAACCCTTAGCCTGGAATCTGATTCCTAGCCACGGTTCAGTGACTTTTATAAGTAATTCAAGCAAGCCCAGATCTTGATATTTTGTAATGGATTACAAGTGCAAAGAACTCAGGATTTAGGAAAATTGAATCATATGCCCAAAAATATTTTGCTTAAATTATGTTCATTGAAATTCATTAAAATGGCCTTCATTAAAATATTCTCCTGTATTTTGAGGTATTGAATGGTGACTTGCAAAGTAATTACTTTGTTTTGTCTTTAATTTTCAGAAACAAATAGAAAAACAGATGATCAAGAACAAAAACAAAAAGGTGAGATTGTCAAACAGCCTTTAAAATATACACAGAAATACCATTGGAGAATAACAACAATTTTATTTCATATCTCTAGTTAAAAGTATATGCTACTGGTTTCATTCTTTCAATGACTTTATCAATAAACATTTATTAATATTGTATGTAAACATTAAGAGCTAAGGCTCAGAGAAAGATTGCCTGGGTTCCACTCCTAGTTTTGCTATTGGTATATGTGTCTTTGGAAGCATTACTTAAACTTTCTCCCTCGGTTTCCTCTTCCAGAAAGCTGTTTTTATGATTAAATGAAATGAAAGCAATTAAATGAAAATAGGTACAAATTTCCTAAAGCAATTTCAGGCACAGGGAAAGCACTTAGAAAAATTAAATATTATTTATTATTAATTTGTTCACAACAGTGCTAGGTATATGGGAATCCAAAGATTACTAGAACATAAAATCTTTTTTCAAGGAACTAAATTGTTGAAAAGAGACACACAAAAGTTACAGCCATGCTGAAAGAATTACCTCTGCCTTCCAAAAGTCTATTACAAAGGCATCCTAATAACGTTTTATAACTCAATAATTTTAAGTTCAACTTTCACAGAGGTTTCTGAACTTATTCAGAATGAAGAACTATATTTAACATTAAAAGAATTATATGACTGGTCACAGAACAGTGGTTACGCTTTTAGCATCGGCTGAATAACAGAATCTTTTATGATTATATATACTTATAATTTCAGGAATATCTTTACTTTAGAATGATGAGAGCAGCAGCTGCGTTTGAAATTGTAGAACATATGTACATGGTGAACTACTGTTGATCACTGGCTGTGATGTCCTAGCTCACAGGTTGAAGAGAAGGCATCAAGTTTGTGCAGATTTTTCTGACTAGTTGTTTTTCAGTTTATTTCAAAGTAATACAAGGATGTAGTTTTACATGTTAAGGTTTAAATACAAAACAGTAGTCCTTAGCCTACTGCTCCCCGTTGCCGAATCTTGCTCACCAACTTTCTTTTAGCGCTTTCTAGCAATTCCCTGTGTATTTCTAAATATCCTAATAATTCTGCAGTCTTCTCTTCTGTATTGGAAACTGTTGATTGTTTCATAGGTGACTCGGATATCTCCAGCATTATACTCTTACATACTCTCTCCTGCCTTTCTGCCCATCTTTCAATATATCCATGACCTAACTATAATCAATAGACAAATGCTGAGGAGAAAATCATAAAGCAGAAAGGAGTATATCAGCAACCCTTGTTGGAGTTAATTACTTCCTCAACTGCAAACACTCCCCTTTCTTGTCTTGTCAGACATTCTCCTAGTTTTCTTCTACTCTTCCCTGCTGACTTCTTCCTGGTCTTTCTGGATGGACGATTCTCATCTCCCTGACCTTTAAACACTGGAGGACCCTGGACTCAGTCCTCAGGTTGATTCTCTATCTATATGCACTCCAACCTTATCTCATCCAATCCTTGGATTTAAATATTATGTATGCCAAAGAATATTTTATATTTAAATATTCTGTATGCCAAAGCCTAGGGTTCTTCCCCTGACTCCATCTATATGTCCAGCTGTCCAGCTGTTGTCTCCCTGATGACCTCAACTTCCCGCCTAATAATGACTTCAAACTCTGGTGTGAAACTGAACTCAGGATCTTCCTTCCTTAAAACATACTTCTCCTGTGACCCTTCTCTTTCAGGCCTCTCTGTCATCCATTAGCACATCCCAGCAGCCTTCTCTTCAGGGTACCTTGAGAATCCAACTCCTCCCTGCCACCTTTACCTGCTACCACCAGGTCCAAGCCATGACCCTCTTCTCCATGGGTTATTCTAGATGTCTCCTAACTGCTCTTCCAGCTTCCAGTCTTGTACCTCTGTCTTCTTTTTCAACACAGTAGCCAGAATGATCCTTTTTAACCTGTCTCTTACTCTGTGGCCCAGATCCTTCTAGCATATTCTTATCTTCCTCATAGTGAAAACAGAGCCCTCTGCCATGGTACAGAAGGCCTCACACAATCTTTCTCTACTTTTTTTTCTGCTGGTTTCTCTCCAACCTCCAATCCTGAGACTCTCAATGCTTTGGACCCTCCACTGCAGTTACACTGGTTTCCATGCCATGCATACACAGGACCAAGGCCTGTGCACTGACTGCCCTCTCCAGGCTGGATGTTCTTCCCCGCGATGTCCACAGGGCTTGCTCCTGCGTCTCTCCTCAGCTGTGAAACCCCCAACCCTGATCTTATTTAGATTGCAACCCCCTTGTGTTCCACATCCTTGCTTTATGTTCTCCATTGCACTTTTGCCATGGGATAGAATAGGTAGTTTAATCCTTTGCTGTTGTCTGAATCCTCCACTGGAACAAAGATTCCAGGGAGAACATCTGTGTTGGTTTTGCTTACTGCTGCATCCCCTGGACCTAGTACAAGCTTGCATACAGTAGGCACTCAGAAAATATGTATTGAATGAACTTCTATTGTTTTTCAATTAATAAGTATTAATATTAAAAGATATTCAAGGCTTTATAAAACCCAAAGTGTAAGAATAAGAGCCAGAGGCCCAGTTGAAACTAGAAGGATTACAAGATCTCCTGTGACTTCATATGGGCAAGCGCAAGGGACACGTGGAATCATTGTACCTATACCGTTTGGAGCACAGAACTAACAGGGAAAAGAAAATCATCATTTTAAAACTCTTTAACCTTTGATTTCTTCATCTAGGGATGAGGATAATGGTTCGTATGCCTTGTAGGGGATGTGTCATGGCAGAATGATAAGAAGAAAATATTATTTGTAAATAATAAATGCTATCTGCTGCTATTAGAGTTGTTCAAATTCAACCACTATTATTACCCAAATACCTGGTCTTCAGATTGCTTTAGTTAATAATACTGAATTGATAGAGTTGGACATATAACAAAGCTATACCAATTTTATAATTTAGCTGAGACTTTTTGAAACTCCACATCTATTATAATTATAAAAGCAAAGGTATTTTTAATCCCAAAAGTAAGACACATAAAGGAGAGATTTTTTAAAAATTGAATAAGTCTAGCTTTATTTTTTTTTAATTTTTTTATTTTATTTTTTTTTAATTTTTTATTGTTGGCTGTTCAAAACATTACATAGTTCTTGATATATCATATTTCACACTTTGATTCAAGAGGGTTATGAGCTCCCATTTTTACCCCATATACAGATTGCAGAATCACATCAGTTACACATCCATTGATTTACATATTGCCATACTAGTGTCTGTTGTGTTCTGCTGCCTTTCCTATCCTCTACTATCCCCCCTCCCCTCC
>NW_026000093.1:17766272-17777171 GCF_001458135.2 Marmota marmota marmota
GCTCTGCCCCTCAGCAGGCCGCTGGGCCTGTTCTGTGGGTGGTCACAGTTCCGTCTACCTTGCCGGCGCAGGGGGAGGGGGCGGCTCTGTCTCTCAGCAGGCCTCTGCTCCTCTTCTGCCGGTGGGTCGCAGGCCCGCCTACCTTGCAGGAGTGATTGGAAGCTCTGTCCCGCCGCGGGCCACTGGGCCTTTTCTCAAGTCTAGCTTTATGAAGCAATTGCTGATATGATCTACATAACTCAGTCTGTCTGTGACCATGGAACATTCCTCACATGGCTCCAAGGCCACTGATGTGGTAGACTGAGGCCACACTCCAGAATCAAGTTCACCCGAGTCTCTCTCCTCAGAAGCCCACATTCCAAAATAATCTTATAGTTATATTCAATTACATATGATCTAAAGAACTCAATTTCAGTGACTTAAAAAGACAGGAGTTTATTTTTTACCCACATTCATAACCTGGAACCAAATCATGAGGGACCCGGTTCCTGTCTTGCCATTCCATCATCCTTTGTTCATAATCTCATGTTCCAAAAGGACTATTATTGTGCAAGCCATTATAGCTTCTATAACTAAGATAGGTTCAACCACCATATGTTAGGAACATGGCTACTTTTTGATGCTAAAAAGGTCACTAGGACATCAGAATATATATATATTTTTAAAAATCTATCCACTCATAATTCAGAGAAAAAAAATCATTGCTTTCTTCTTTTAAATTTCTGCCTGCCTACTGTATGCCAGGTTCTCTAGTCAGGAGGGATAGTTGGGACTAAGACAAGCATCCTCCTTTCAGGGGGCTCCCAGTAGGAAGGTCAGCTGTGCACCTGGGACTGAAGCTGTGTTTACTGTTTTGAGGAAACACAGCCGGAGAGTATGCTGGAGGGAGCTTTCTCAAGAGAGGGTCTCTGAGCAGGTTAGCAATACCATCCAGACCACTATGCAAAGACTAGGAGCACTGTGGTAGAGAAGAGTCTGCAGAAGTTTTTAGGAGAGAAAGAAGGTCCTAAGAAGCTGGGGTACCCTAAAGAAGCTGAAGTTCATGGTGTGCAGTTAACAGACATTTTTTTCCATTTATGGGATCCCATACCTAGCCCAGGCATGTATCTGTGCCAACCAGAGCCCTTTCTCATTAACATATTGACTGGATAACTTCTAGGAGGCTCACCAAATGCACTCATAGAAAAATAGGAAGAGGAGAGGGAGGATCGTGGGCCAGGTTTTTTGCAGACACACAAGGACCCTCGCACTGCCTTGTGTACCCTGTGCACAGGTCAGGCCTTCAGGGTTCTGATCCTAAAGAGTATTTTCCAGAGGACCTGGGAGCTGAAGTCTCTGGACCTACAGGGGTTATAGTGCACAGCTCCGCCTGACCACTTTATCCTCCCATCCCTTAAAATTGTCCACTTAGGTCAGTACCAACCAAAAATGTTTGTAACTGAAATATTCTATGAAGAGTAAAATGCGCAGGTGTAGTCAGAATTAAAAAAAAAAAAAAAACAATAATGAATCAGTGCTTCCACCCCTTCATTAAAAATCCTGCTTGAGCAAATCATCACATTTGGGAATCCCATATACTATTTTACTCAAATGGATTCATACGTTGCTCTTAACTGGAAGGAAGTAGAGGAAGGGAGATTTTCCATTTGGGGACTTGGTAGTAAAAAAATAAATAACATGCTTCAATAGCTACGCTTCAGTTTCATAATAACACAAATTGAGATTTTTTTTTAAAAGGACAATTATAAATTTGTCTCAGGATGAAATGAATTATCAGGTTGAGTTATTTTCTACCTATATTATGTCCCCTCAAGAATATTGATGAGAAACTACTAATGAGATTGGGAAGACACAGTTTTTACTTAGAATTAATAATTATATATGATTACTTTCTTTTAGGGAGTCAAATTTTGTTACTTTGGTACAGTCAAAAGATTGAAATAGGGCTTATTTCAAAGGAGGTCTTCTTTGGGGATGCCTGATTCTTAAACTGAATCAAACTATTTATATCTACTTTAAATACAATTGCTATATCAATTTCTCCCCACTGGATGTCATCTTTCCCCATATATTCCATATTCCACAGCCTCAAAATGTGAATGTGAACTACAAAGCAATGCAATGCAAAGATGGTTTATTAGATGTCAAATTCCAGCATTTGTTTTTATTCGTCCATTTTTCAATACATATTCCGGACTTATTCCTTGCCAGGTACTGTTTTAGGCCCTGGGGCTGCCAGACTAATAAAACAAAGCCCCAGTTCTCATGGAACAGGTTAAGTACCCCCAATCTAAAATCCTTAGGATCAGAAGTATTGTGGATTTGGTATTTCTTAATATTTTGGAATATTTGCATGTACCCGATAAGATATCTTGGGGATGGGACGCAAATCTAAACTTAAAATTCATGTATGTTTCCTACACACCTTTCACTCATATAGCATGATGGAATTTTATGCAGGATTGTTAATATTTTTGTGCTTGAAACCAAAATTTTCATGATGTGTAATTTTCCACTTGTGGTATCATGTCAGTGCTCAAAAAGTTATGGATTTTGGAACATTTTGGGTTTTGGATTGTTAGATTAGGAATGCTCAGTCTGTACTTACATTTTAGTGTGATAAGGGATGTGGAGATGCAGTTTAAAAAAAATAGATTCTAACAGGCAATGATAGGTGTAAAGAGGAATACAAAACAAGAAAAGAGAATGGCAGTGGGCAGTTTTGCTGTATGTGTGGCCCTTTGGTGATATTTAATTAGAGATTTGAAGAGTCCAGGGAGTGAGCTCTCTTCTCCCACATGGGAAAAAATAGTCCAGGGGTTGAAGAGGATATTCCCATAGTCCCTAAGAATGTATGCTTAGCATGTTTGAGAATGTGTGCTCAGCACATTTGAGGGTTAGCAAGCAGCTGATTGCTGGTGAACAATGTGTGATGGAGGATGTAGGAATGGCTGATTTCCAAGAGGTTGAGGGTCCACATCACAAAGGACTTTGGAGGCCATAGTGAGGAATGTTATATTATCTCCAATATGATGGGAAGCCACTGGGATATTCTGAGCAGATTAATAGGATCTGCTTTATGTTTTGAAAGGCTTGTTCTGGCTATAATGATGCAAGATTCAAAGCTGGGAGCTCACTAGGAGACTATTGCAGTAGTCTAGAGGAGAATTGATGTTGATTAGGATTAGGATATAGGGTAGAGGTGGTGAGTGGAAATTGTGTGTGTGTGTGTTTGGATAAATGTATTTGTATTATGAACTTTTTCTGTAATTTTCATTTTGATTTGGGGTATTATTCAGTATCCCATTATAGTGTTCATTACAACTAAGGATACACTTAAGCAATACCTATGGTGTCTTTTGAAAGGCAGGTAAAGCTTTCAATGCCCCCAACAGAACACCAGGTGGTGCTAGAAAACAAGTTACATTGACAGGAGCAGAATCACATTTGCAATGCAACTGCTACATCATGTACAACCGCAGAAGTGAAAAGTTTTGTGGCAATTGTGTACAATGAATCAAAATGCATTGTTCTGTTATATATACCCAATTAAAATAAATAAATTAATTAATTTTAAAAAAAGAAGAGGCTGAGCTGGCTATAATATAGCCAGACAGTCAGCGTGGTGAAACTAGGACCTTATATGGATAGATCTTAGTTTTCTGTATCATAAGAAAACTAAAGATAGGACCAACATGAGTAATAATGAAGTCTCATTCTGAAGTTTTTCTATTTTTTGAAAAATTATATCTCCTGACAAGTTTTTCCTGTGATTCTTAAAACCGTGCATGACACATTTGAACAAAGCTGTTCTCCATTGCCCTTAAACTCCTTACACAGCACAGAGCATCTCAGGCTATAGTTAGTTCCTGCTGTGCCTTTCCCCTGTTCAAAATACTCTTCCTTCTCTCTCTCCTTCCCTTTTATTTAGCAAATTCCTAATCCTTAGAACCAAGCTTAGAAGTTACCTCTTCCAGGAAGCCTTCCATCTTCTACCCAACCTGGAGATACGCTTCTCCTTTGTGTCCCCAGTATACGCTGTTCTTCAAATTTTTAGCATGAATTTTGAGTTTTCCCCGTAATTTCTAGGCAGTAAGCTTCTTAAGGATCAAAACCATAACTGACCCTCTCCTTTTGTATTAAACACAGTGGTCAGAATTCTCCAGAGAAATGAATCCAGTAGGATGTGTGGGGGTATTTGCAGAGAGGTACATATAGATGGCATGGTCATCCATATAAATACAGATAGAAATATTATATGCCGCAGTCTGGCTGGGCACAATCAGGAGCCACTTGTCAAAAGAAACTAACTTTATTTTTAGAACCACACACGCCAAACAAAACAGCCTCTCAGGAAAAATCCTCAGAGCCTCAACTGCCACCACCGGCTTTCCACAAGCCTCTCTCTCCCACACAAGCTTCTCTCCACCTCCCACAATCCTCCTGCTCTTGAGGCCGATTGGCTGGGTCACGTGGGCGGAGCCAAAAAAGTCCCCCAATGAGCAGCTCCGTGGTCTGAAAGGGCAGGGAAACAGCCCAATGAGCATCATCGCAGAGGAGCCAATCAGCTAGATGTTGCTGGGGCCGCTGTGAGCCAATCATCAGCCGGCAGCTGGAAGTTTGCTGGGGCCCCTTCGGCTGTGGCTCTCAACAATTATACACAGTACTCTGTTATACTAGAAACGTACCCATTTAAATGTTCATCTCACCAAAATATATAGCAACATCGAGACATGTTTGACCAAATATCTGCATACTCTAACCTAGCTGAGGTGACACATAAAATTAACCATGACACCTGTCTAGTGACGCTTTAACATAAATGATTAAAATCGTGAATAATTCTTTTCCCTTTAGTTGCTTCTTCCTGTAATGGCAGTAAGATGCTAAATGGTGGGCAGAAAGAGTTTACAAACAGAAAAATCAAAGTATAGTTGAACTTTTAGTGTCCAGATCGCACTTTTTACATTTCTGGATATTTTCCTGTGAAATCTCATTTAATCTATACTCTTAAATCTTGTGTTAGCATTTTCCAGCCACTATTTCTTTAAGTGTTGTTTTCTTTTTCCCACCTGCTTATTTCTGGGGCTCCAGCTACATGGATATTGAACTGCTTGACAATGTCCCACTGGTCTCCAAATCTTGGTTTTTTATTTTAATTTTTTTAAAATTTTTGTTGTCATTCTTCTTTTTCCCCCGACTGGACTACATAATTTTATTGCTGTATCTTCAAGGCCACCAGTTCTTCTAATTTCAAATCTGCCATAGGGCCTATCTAATAATGTTTTCATTTTAGCTACTATTCTTGATGGCTCTAGATTTCCAGTTACTTCTTTTTTTTTTTTTTTAAAGTTTCTTTTTCACTATTGAGATTTCCTATCTGTTCACTCATGAACACCATGTTTTTCTTTAATTCTTTGTATTTATTTATAATTACTGATTGGAAGCATTTTTCTGATAAAGTCTACATCAGTACCAACATCTGGGAGTGCTGTGAGACAGTTTCTATTGACTGCTACTTTTTCCGATTGTGAGTCTGGAGATTCCCATTTCTTTGCATGCGTAGTAATTTTTGTTTAAAAACTGGATTTGCTAGAAAACTAGATGTGTGTGTAATATGTTACACCAACTCTAGAATTTGTTTTGTTCCAAGGATTATTGGTCATAGTAAGCAATTCACATGTCTGAACTCAAGCTGAAAAACCTGTCTCCCCTGAAGTGGAAAGAAGCACCTATTTCTGTCCGGGTTTTGGTTTCTAATTATTACTTTTACAGTTTAACTTACTTGGAAGGGGGACAGGAGAGAAAGTCCATTGTCTGTAGAGATTACTGGTCTGACAAAGATTGGGGCAGAATTCATCCTTAGCCCTTACTCATGGTATTTCTCCTTGCTTCTAATATTTATCATCTAAATTTCCAGTTGCTCTGCCAGCCCCTTGTTCTTCCTTCTTAAACCCCAAGGCAGTAGGACTTTTATGTTTTCTGCCAAGACTGTATGTGTACTAGGAAATTTGCTCACATGTGAGATATAACAAAACTGTAAATTTCACCAGAAGTAATTCTGTCTGGAGTTGATTCTCATAGTAGCCAATCTCCAAGAAGGTCCCCGGTAATTCTTTCCTTTTGGTATTCGTATCTCTGGGCAATCCATTGAATATGGCTGACCTGGGTGAGCAATATTATAGAGATAGCAGAGTGTGGCTTCCTAGGATAGGTGAGAAAAGATGTTGCAGCCTTCATCTTGCTATTCTTTGAATCATGTATTCTGGGGTAAACCAGCCATCAAGTCATATATGAGCAGCCAGGTTCATGTAGCAAGAAACTTGTATAAGATAATAAATGTTTAAGGGTTGCTGCCAGTTGCTAAGTTTGGTGGTGATTCATTTTGCAGTCTCATATAGCTAATCTATTGCCTCAGTATCTACCTGCTTTTATTCCAGGCTCCCTGGGGCTGCCCATGGAAGTGAAAAGTCACCACTCAGTCAGGGATTTGGGCAGAATTTACTCTCAGATTATGTATCTTAGCTCTTCTGTGTCTCTCTTGCTTTTAACATTTCTCTTTTAAGATTCAACCTATCCTCCTGCTCTGAATTCTGTCATCTGCTCTCTTTAGTAGGCAGGACCACAGTTTTCCACTGACTTTCAAGGATAAGCACTTCAAGTTTCTGCCTGTCTTCAGTAATACGTCTTCATGTAGCTGTTTTAGTGTCTTAGTGATATTTCATTGATTTAATGAAATGCTAGTACAAATACTCTCTGAACTAGAAAAGCTTAGCATCTCAAATTTATAAGCCCTTCTGGAATCCCTGACTCTGAGCTGCATTTTTATAATTTTTGCTCATTTTTTTCTGGAACTATTGAACTGTTTTTTTTTTCCCCCTTCTTTCTTGTTGATTTTAGGATTTTCATTGTATTATTGATACTTAGTCCCTCATTTTGAGGTGTTTTTTTTTGGCGGGGGGATAGAAGGGATTGAACTCAGGGGCACTCAGCCACTGAGCCACATATCCAGCCCTATTTTGTATTTTATTATTTAAAGACAGGGTCTCAATGAATTGCTTAGCACCTTACCATTGCTGAGGCTGGCTTTGAACTCGCGATCCTCCTGCCTCAGCCTCCCGAGTCTCTGGGATTACAGGCATGCCCCTGCGCCCGGCCCTTCATTGGCTTTTGATATTGGGAACATATCATCTCAGTGATTTATTTATTACCTCCTCATGTATAATGTCTTACAGATTCATAATGGTTGGAATAAGTAAGTGCGTGAATGAATATGTGTTGGAACCAGGTCCAACCATATCTCCTGGCTATCTTATATTTTTCTATTTTGAAGTAACAAAATATATACAATATATGCATTGAACAGACTTGATTCAGATGGCTTGGGAGCTTGGGAAGTGCCAAGTGTGATCCTTCCCTCAATGAATTTACTCATTCATCTCATTGAGACAAGGACTGTAGTACCTGGCTATGAAGACACCTGTCATGAAGTTGCAACCATTCAGTCTTTGTATTTCTTTCCCATTGATGCGTGTGGGCTCCATGAAGTCATCACTGCCTAGAATATAATTACTGCTTGGTGATTATAATTAGAATTTTGTCTTTTAGCTGCCCATTGGACAGACTTCAACTCCTTGTCTTAGCAGTCCTAAAACACTAGGTGTTCCTCATTATTGGTACTAACAACCCACCTACATGTTGTGGTACCAGCTGGCGGTTCAGTTCAGGCCATGATGCCTTAGTAATTTCCCCCCATTGTAAAAGAGCAATGTAGCAATAGCACATTTAAACTAACTTAGGGAAAAGCTTTGAAAAGCCAGAGTCTCCCTCCCACCCTTGCAGCTGTGAAAAGAGGTTATGAGATAACTGCTGTTGAAGATTTATTATAGTCATTACATTCAACGGCTACAGTCGTTTTAGTGGTTCCTAAAATACACCAGCAGTTATTGTCTGATTACTTCTACAGATAAGTTAATTATAGGAGATTTCTGACTCTTATACAAGTCTGATTTAGAGAGAAGTTTAATTACAGCAATTTCAGTGATTCTAAATAAGCTCAGCATATATTACCAGTCTCAGCAAGTATAGTAGAGGTTTTTAGCTGTGTTGAAATACACATTTGCTTTGTTTTTATTTTTCGTTTCATGATTTTCACCATCCTGTAGGACATGTGATAGATAATTCAGGACACCTGTTTCCGCCAGACTGAATCTTCAGTCAAACACACCACAGGACAATAATAGCAAATTCTTCGTTATCATTAAAATCCCATTCTAATGCTTCCCATTGAGCACTCCGCATTTTACAAAGCTAATTTGTGTAATGATTGTGACAGTGTGAGCAGGAAAACAAACTAGTTTTCTTAAAGGAAAAAAAAATCAGATATGAGTGTATTTTTATTAAATTTTTGTTGTTATTCTTTTCTTTTCCCCAGCTCGACTACATAATTTTATTGTTGTTAGGATCTTAATTTTTTTAATTGATAGGAAGTCAGGCAGCATCTTTAAATCAGGATAATCCTTATTTGTGTTTATTCATACCCTGGCTGTATGTGAATAAAGATTAATATATTAGAAGCATCTGCCCAAACTTATTTAAAACTAAACTTGTAAAAAAAAAATGTGCCATAAGAAGACAGAGCTAGGGCTGGGGTTGTAGCTCAGTGGTAGAGCACTTACCTTGCATGCGTGAGGCACTGGGTTCGATCCTCAGCACTGTATAAAAATAAATGAATAAAAGATATTGTGTCCATCTACAACTAAAAAATATGCATTTAAAAGAAAAGAAGACAGTGCTATGGGTTGTTGAATATATTTATTTAAACAAGACCCTAAATTAGAGAGGATATTAATTTGAGGAATACACTACTGAAAATTACTTTCATTTGAGGTCTATAGAGCTCTTCCCCCAGAATTTTTTCACCCTTGTGGTATAATGGTAGATTTTACTGGCATTTGCAACAGTAATTCTTATCATCTGTTTATATGTTTGCACTTAAAAATGAAGTATGTTTTGACAATAGAAAGTACAGTGCAGTTTCACTTTCCATGGTTTTAGTTACTCGTGGTCATCTCCTGTCTCCAATAGAGAAATACCTATGGGAAGGTCAACGGTAGCCTAGCGCCATGTCATAGTGCCTGCAAGAGTCTCTTCATGCAGACATTGTATCCTCTCCTGTCATCACAAGAAGGGAGAATGGGATACAGTAAGATACTGTAAGAAAAAGAGATAATCTATATGCACACAACATTGATTACAGTATGTTGTTATAAGGTTTTATTATTGGTTATTGTTCATCTCTAACTTTGCTTAATTTTTAAATTAATCTTATCATAGGCATGTATGTATAGGAAAGAATATAGTATATATGAGGTTCTATCTGTGGTTTCAGGGGTCTTGGAATATATTCTCCTCAGTTAAGGGGGACGATTTTATTGGTAATAGTGAAAATAAATCAAGTCTTCAGTTTCAGTTTGGGCGATTTTACTACATTCTGCCTGCATGGGGAGCCAGTCTACTACCTTTCCTTAGCACTGTGGAATTTTAGTCACCTTTCCTTTTTGCTAGAATACTCTTTCTTCTTCTCCTTTGTCTATTTAGATCCTTCAGTCCACTTTTCTGTGGTCCACAGTCCGTCTCACCTGTGGGCTTTCAACTTGATCTGGTTCATTGCTAAACCTTGCAAGCATAAATCAAGACTAAGAGAATAAATAAGTGTAACAAATTCTCCATTGCCACCTGCACATGTTTACACTTTGGTATTAAAGAACATTGTTTTTATCAATGATGTTTTCAGAGGTCCAGCTTTTCCTTATATCAGTAGTAACAATTGCACAGATGCCAGCAGATGTGGGGAGAAAGGTGAGTCTTTGCTGATGCTGCAAACATGTGTTTGGGAAGGACAGTAACTGCCTTTGGCCTTTGGCTAGGAGAAACCCACTTCCACTTCCACCTCTGAGCTGCAAGTCGCCCCAAGTTGCCATCTCTCCCATGCACCCAAGCTGTACCCTATCTGCCTTGCTGCCCCTCAGCCAGGGGTAGAAATTCATCTTTGGGATTTTTGCTGCTTAACTATTTGAGGTCACTAATTTAATGTTCATCTGTGGTTTCAGGCAATTCCTGGGGGGTCTTGGAATATATTCTCCCCAGTTAAGGGGGACAATTTTATTGGTAATAGTGAAAATAAATCAAGTCTTCAGTTTCAGTTTGGGCGATTTTACTACATTCTGCCTGCATGGGGAGCCGGTCTACTAGTTGTGACAAAGTTAGAGATGAATGATAACCAATAATAAAACCTTACAAGTATAACAACATACTATAACTACTATTGTGTAGGTTACACAATATCTGAAGACCCAGAACAAAGCCCTTGATGAAGAAATATTCCTATATGGGATAAAAATGTTTTGGGGAAAACACAATCCTAAAATAAAAAGCATGTGCCTTCTACTTTACTGCTTTAACTTTTGACTTCTCTTCAAAGGGATTGGATGCAAGACTGCACTCAGAAGGTGCTCAGCATTTACTGAGTCACGGGTATCAACCCATTCTTGGGTTGCCATGGAGAAATTTTTTTTCTTTTGTAAAACAATGAGAAAACATCACTGAAGTGGTTAAAGGCATCTGTTTTGTGGCACCTCTCCCAACATATTCACTATTAGATACTTTAGCCACTTAAGGCAAACATATGGCAACTTATATTGTAAATTCTAAATTAACTTCAAATCATGTATACAGTTGTTCAGTTGATTATGGTAGAATCAGAGAATGCTGTGATTTTTGCCCTTTGAGTTAATTTTTTTTTAAGAAGCCAGAATGTGTGGATGAAGGGAATAAGAATAGGGATTATATATATATATATATATATATATATATATATATATATATATATATATATAT
>NW_026000093.1:17778708-17817684 GCF_001458135.2 Marmota marmota marmota
TATATATATATATATATATATATATATATATATATATATATATATATCTTTGTATATACATATATATCTACACACACATATATCCTACTATATTTATTATATATATACACATATATACACATATATTTAAATATGTGTGTGTATATATACATATTTATGTGTATATATGTGTGTGTATATATATATATATATGTATGTGTGTGTGTATCTCCTTGAACATTTTTTTTACAGGGGTTTCACTTGTTCTGGGTGAAAGGATAAGCTCTCTCTCCATGCCTTGGAACTTTGGCCAACCTTTGTGTGTTGACCCTTCTTAAAGAATGGAAATGGGTACTGAATAAAGGAGATAAGAGCTTCTAGCTCAGGAGGGTGATGCATTAATTTAACAAAAACTTGGGCTTCTTTTTTGTGCCTATCTCTGTGGGGTACTCTAAAAACAAACCAAATAACTACAGTATAAGGAGGCAGAGGTTATGAACAGACTGCTTAGGAACATCAAAGAGGGAAGAGCACACTGCTAGGGAGGTGGTGTGGTCAGAAAACTGCTAAAGTCCTCCTGAAAGGATGACATTTGAACTGCCTCAGGTAGTAAGCCAGGGTGCTATCCATGTAGTAGCTCTGTGAATTCAGATACTGAATGACTTTTAGTGAAAGCGATGATGATAGATTGATATAGAAAAAAGACCCTAGGTGTTTCTGCACATAGCAGCCCCACCCTTATTCAAAAGGGCAGCATTTTTAGGATATTATGGACAATGCTCATTATAAAGCAGGTCACATTAGTTGGAATACTGTCTTGAAACTTGATACCATGACTTTTGGGGGGAAATTATCATAATTTACTTTTTTTTAAAGAGAGAATTTTTTAATATTTATTTTTTAGTTTTTGGTGGATACAACATCTTTATTGTATTTTTTATGTGGTGCTGAGGATCAAACCCAGCGCCCCGCGCATGCTAGGCGAGCTCGCTACCGCTTGAGCCACATCCCCAGCCCATAATTTACTTTAAAAAAAAAAAAAAAAATTCAGTGACTTTCTGTACTTTGATTCTTCAAAAGTACCTTGAAAAGTACCTTAATGATGGCTTCTGTTTTTTCCCATTTCTGTTTCACTTTGTAGGAATTTAATTAGTGTCTATTTCTAGGACTCTCTATATTATTTATCTGGAACCTTCAGGCTAATTAGCTACCATGATTATAATATTAACTTGGTTCAAGTTGTGAGAAGTACACTTAAAACTAAATTTGAAATAAAGGTGCATAAAATCTCTTTATACAGCATGATGCCTTTAATTGATACTCTCTTTACATAAAAGCCAAGGTTTGATAAAGTTGTGTTTCAGGTAATAACCTTGATTTTTATGCTTCATTGAAATTTGGCTCCTCTCCCCCAAGGATCACCAACTTCTTTGTGCATTTATACCATCATATTGGTGATGTTATTACTAATGTCATTTAGCTAGTCACAGGGTGGAAGCAGCATTAATTGCAAATTATAGCTTCAACATAAAACCAATGAACTTGGGTGAGCTTTTAATTTTGCTGCCTTGTCACTTTGATTCATACTGCATCTTGCTTTTTAACTGCTGCCACGAACCCTGTGTGCATTTCTCTGCAGTATATTTTTTCATGGCACTTTCAGACAGTCACTAGAGTCAAGCAGTACAGGACCCAGCAGGGTATGTGTTGTTGTGCCATTAATTGCCTACCTCTGTGCCTTGTGTGGAAGAAGGCCAGAGGCAGATTGTCTTTTACCCCCTGAGAAGTATGATAATAGCTTGACAATGCGCTTCCTGAAGACTTTCTCTGTGATTATAAAACACATGTGAAGAGACTTGTTTGAAAGGAAGAGAAAAATGAGGAGTATCTTTAAATTGCCTTTTGGATTAATACTATCAAACACTTGGTGCATTGGCACTAGTGTGATGGAAATACTCATGTGATGTTTCCACTCTTGTTCAGGTATCAAGATCAAGTTTTAAGTCTTATCTGTTTTGTTTTTAGATTCAAGGATATGGCCAAATGTGGCATTTGGAGATTGGCGCCCTGATTTACATTTCAGCAAATTTAGAGTTATAAAACTGCCTTTCAGTCTATGTCAGCCTTTAAAGTAGCCATTATTATTATTATTACTATTATTTTTATTATTATTTTTTAACCATGAACATTTTCCTCCAAAGCATTTAAATTACTCTTGTTAGTGTTACTCAACACTAGAAAATTGTTGGAGTGTAATAGAAAGTGTCCTTGACCAGAGTTTTCGTCTCAGTTCTACCAATTCTTAATTGCACTTTGATCTTGGCCACATCTCTTGGCCTCACAGAGTTTTTCTTTCTCCTTGTATAAAATGGGAGCTAATTCTTCTTGCACTCCTACAGTTTTTCTGCACATTGCATGACCATGCTGGTTTGTCACTGGGATCATGCTATATAGGTATGATCAACTAGCATTGTTACTTCCCCTCCAGTGATTGTCTTATATAAAATGCCATGTTATCCCCAAATCCATATGCAGGAGGAGAATATTACTGTTCATTTGTGTATGCTCCTCCTCCAAGAGCCTCTTGATGAATGTGATCAGCATTATCCACATGACATCCCAGTGTTCATAATGTCTTAATTGCAAGAGAAGATGCTGTATCCCCAGGGATGTTTCTCTAGGAAGTGTTTACGTGTGGAAAGTGAACATCCACAAGATGAAAGAGGTGTGAGGATATTGGGGAGTTGTTTGAGGCATGCTTTTCATGGCATCTCATTAAAGAGTAAGTTTAAGTTTTCTTTCTACCTTGGGTGTTAAATCTTTATTAACACTGGAATTTGAAAACAGCTAGCAAAAAAAAAAAAAATGGAAAATGCTTAAGGGATTTATTGTAAGACTCAATAGTGCCATTATTTTCCATGTGTGCTTTAAATTGCTGGAGTAAAATAATGTATTCAGCAAGGAAGCAAGTTCCTGCTTCCTCCCATGAGTCTCCTTGATTGTGCAATTGGTATCTCATTCTTTAATTAAACTCGTCCAAAGATAGGATCAGCTAAAGTGTTTACTGTATAAATAGTTTTCATTCCCAGTGTGCAAGCTTAAAACCATGGTAAAAAAGAGTTTGCCATCTGTTAAAAACCAAAACATGTGGTGTGCTGTTGCATAAAAATAAACCACACATTATTCATAAAAAGGATCACAACACATATCATATCCTTGGGACTGACAATAATGTGTGATGTTTTGGAATGTCACCACCTTCTCTCCTAGTGACAGTATGTTCTGTAATGCATTATGTTAAACAACATGATCATCTATAAACATCATAAAACTAAAGCCTGTATTTTTGTCCAAGTGAAATAGCTTTATTTCAATGTGAATTTTACTGATAAGAAATAGCAATTTTTCATTTTTTCTTTAATATGTTCAATTGTAATTATTCCTAAGAGTTTTATTTTCAAATCTTTCTTCTTCCCTAAAATTCAACCACCTAGTTAAGCCAGGAATTTCACTATTCCTCTCTCCCTGTGCTGTCATTCTCTAGACCTTGTCCTCTGCTTATGTATTAGAACCACAGTCTCTTCCCACTTCTGGTCTTTGTCCTTTTGCTAATATGAACCTACTCTGAGTGAATCTTCCTGGAACAGGTTGTTAATGGTCATTCATTGAAGCCAGCAGTGATACCACATTTTCCGCAGAGCAGTCTAACTTCCTCAGCTTATTCTTCAAGAAACCCCCAAATCTGTTTTCAAGCCACCTATGTCATGTAGCCTTGACTCTCACTGTCCTTGTCCTGGCACCCTGGGACTCCACCAAAATTATCACAAATTTCTAAACTTACCTCCTTTTTCTTTCCACCTCTGCTCTCGTCCCTTCATAATATTTTTCCCTGCCTCACATCTGAAATTATATATATGCTTTTAGGCTCAGATTAAACATCAGGTTCTTCCTAAATTCTTACCCTTTTGTTCCTAGTTAAAAGTTAACATTCATCTCTTTGTGTTCCCAAAGCACTTTGTAATTTTTATTTTGCCTGATAATTTTCATCCTTCTATTTCAGTCTTAACTTGCTCCCCCACATCACCACTTTCTAGCATCTGGAGTACTTGAGGATGGGAATTATATTCAGTTCATCTTTTTGTCCCCTATACTAACTAAGTGACACTCAATAAATATTTGAGGCACTCAATAAATATGTGCCAAAATGGTCACTCATTATGGTCACTCATTAAAAACAACAGTGATACCACATTGTCTGGAAAGTCAAGCATGTATTGGCTTTAATGAAGTCATAATGTCATTAATATGCTGTAGAGAATCTATAATTACAAAATTAATGCAGAGAAGAAATTTAAATTACCAGGTAAGGAAATATTATCATATTCTACATTAGATTTTTAATATATAACAGTAGCTATGGATACCCTAAAATGTTTTTGGTTCTCTGCTGCTCAGTGATTTTTTGTGGATGATTAATTTCTCACAGAATTATGTGAGAAGTTCTGACTTATTTGTTTCAGGCAAAACCAACTGCAATCTTTGAACCTCATTTAGATACCACTTCAGGTTAACAAACCCAAAATCTAAGTTCTTAACCACAGAAAAATAAATTGTGACTATCCAATGAAAGTATTCACCTTTGATATTAGAGTTGTTCTTAATTTTGTTTTTAGTGATGAGAATAGTGATAGTGGTTGCATTTTTATGTTTATTATAATAGTTTTATTGAGGTATAGTTAAACATACATAAGTGTTACCTAAGGAATACAATTTGATTAGTCTTGACATGTATGAAATCATGAAATTCTCATCACAATCAAGAAAACAAGCATCTTCAATGATACCAAAGTTTTCCTCACGCCACCCCCCAATAAACTGTCCTGCCTTCATCCCATAGGTACCTACACAAACCCAGGCAGCCACTGCTCATCAGGTCCATAAACGCTACCTTATACTTCCCAGATGTTTGTGTAAGTGGAATTACACTGTATGCACCCCCCTCTTATTTTTGTTTTTCTTGGCCTGGCTTCTTTCAATTGGCAATTATTTTGAGATTTATTCATGTTATAGTACATAGTAGTAGTTTCCTTTTATTGACAGGTAGTATCCATTCTATTGATATAATACACTTTATTTATCCTTTTGTTTATTTATGGACATAAGGGTTGTTTCCATTTTTTGGCATTTACAAAGAAATCGGTTATGAACATTCATGTATAAGTCATTGTGTACAAACATGTTTCATTTCCCTGGGAATATGTGGGTATAAAATGGCTGGATAATATGTCTGAGTATTGTATGAGACAGATTGATTTAGGATCATGGGTTCAGTCTATGGTTGGCTGGCTCCATTGCTCTAGGCCTGTGGTGAAACAAAACATCATCGTGGCTGCATTGGAGAAAAGCTTCTCAGCTTGTGGCAATCAGGAAACAGAAAAAGAGAGAAAGTGGCTGAAGAAAAGATAAACACTTCTAAGGCATGTCCCCAGTGACCTCTCTTTCCTCTAAGCAGGACCCATCTCCTAGTCATACATTCATCTTTTAGTGAATTAATCCAGTGAGGAGGTCAGGGTCCTCATGATCCAATCATTTCACAAAAGCGCCACCTCTGGACACATGACACATAGACTTTCCACATCCAAAACGTAATGTGTGTTGAACTTCTTAAGAAATTTTCAAAAGTTTTTCCAAAGTGGATGTGTCATTAAATTTTATATTTTTACTGGCAACATATAGTTGTTCCAGTCCTCCTAATCCTCACCAACAATTGGTATGGTCAATATTTTTAATTTTAGTCATTCTAATGGGTATGAAATGGTATTTCATTTTGATTTTAATTTGCATTACTGTAATAACCAGTGATTTTAAGCATCTTTTTGTGAATTGTTTCTTATTTTGTCTCTCCTTTGGTGAAGTGTGTGTTCAAATCTTGCCCACTTTTTTCATGAGTTGCCTTTTTATTCTTGAGTTTGGAGAATTCTTTTTACCTGATTTTTGAAGACATTAATCTGATACATTAATCTCTAAATTATCTTTTCATTTTCTATATGGTGGCTTTGGAAGACTTGTTTCATTACGAGAAAGTCTAAATGATGAATTGATTCTTATATAGATCGTGATCTTAGAATCATATCAAAGAGATACTTGCCTAAACTAAGGTCAGAAAGATTTTTTTCTCTTGATTTTTTCTAGAAGTCTTATAATTTTGGGTTCTACATTTAGGTCTGTGTTCTAATTTAAGTTAGTTGTTTTTTTATTTTTTTGATAGCAAAGGTATGAAAAGCCATATATATATATATATATATATATATATATATATATATNGACAATGGCATATATATATATATATATGCCATTGTCCCAGCAGCATTTACTGAACAGGCTATTCTTTTACCACTGAATTGCCTTTGAACATTGGATGAAAATTAGTTGTCCAAGAATGTATGAGTATATTTTTGTTTTAGCTTTTCCATTGCTGTGATTAAAGTACACCCCCCACCAACCAGCACAATTATAGAGGAGGCAGAGTTTATTTGAGGGCTCATGGTTTCTGAGGTCTTAGTCCATAGAAGGCTGGCCCCATTCCTCAGGGCTTGAGCTGAGGCTGAACATTATGGTAGGAGAGGGTGGCCGAGGAATGCTGCTCACATCACGGTGACCAAGAGGCAGAGAGAATGAGACCTCACTCACCAGAAGAAAATATATACTCAAAGCCATGCCCCAATTCCCACCTCCTCCAGCCACACCCACCACTTCAATTACCACTCAGTTAAACCCTGTCAGGGGATTAAATCACTGATTGGGTTAAGACTCTCATAATCTAATCATTTCTCCTCTGAACCTTCTTTCATTGTCTCACATGCAAGCTTTTGGGGGACACCTCACATCCAAACCATAACAACTTCTAAACTCTTCTTTTCAGTCCTGTTGACCCGTTTTTTTCTATCTCCACACAAATACCATAGTGCTTTATAAGACATCTTGAAATCAGGGAATGTTACTCTTGCCATTTTATTGTTTTTCATGGTTATTTCAGCTATGTTAGAGGTCCCTTACATTCCATACGAATTTAAGAATCAGTTTGTCAATTTTTACAAATACAAAAAGTCTGCTGTCACTTTGACTGTAATTGAACAAGGAAAATTTATGTATTTGTTAAGAATCGACCACCTTTACTGTGCCAAGTCTTCTAATCCAGGAGTATTCTGCGTCTCTCCATCTAGTTAGGTCTTTTGAAATTTCTCTCATCAGTGTGTTATGGTTTTCCATGTATAGGTCTTTTGTGACTTTTGTTGGAATTATCCATAAGTGCATCCTATTTTGGATCCTATTGTAAGTGGCATTACTTTGTAATTTTAACCACTTTCTAATTTTTCATTTTAATTTGTTATTACTAGTAAAAAAGAAAAAAATGCATTCATTGATCTTGTATCCTGCAATCTTGATAAACTGTTTTCAAGTTGTTTTTTATAGAATCTATATAATTTTATACAAATATTTTCATGTTATCTATGAATAAAGACAGTTTTATTCCACCTTTACAACTGGAATGCTTTATTATTTCTTTATCCTTCCCGGTTCATTGGCTAGAGCAAGTACAATGATGAAAGGAAGTTTTAAGAGTGGGCATCTTGGTCTTATCCCTGATCTTGGGTGTTTGGGGGAAGTTTAGTCTTCACCGTTCAGTTTCTGTTAGGTCCAGATTTTTAATAGATGCTCTTTATTGGACTGAGAAAGTTTATTTCTATAACTCTAAGAGTTTTTATTAGAAACGGCTTTTGGATTTAGACAAAGGCTCTTCTGTATCTAATGAAATGATCTTGTGGTTTTAATTTTTACTGTGTTAGTATAAATCACATTAATGGATTTTCAAATGTTAGACCAACATTTAAAATGAGTTTTAACATTTCTGAATTAAACCTCAAGATAAATTATTCTCTATATATGTTGTTGAATTTGACTTGCTAAAATTTTATTTAGAATATTTTTATATCTATGTTTAAAACTATGTTTAAGCATAGTTTTTATATAATGTCTTTGCCTGGTTTGGGTCTCATAATAAATGTTGCCTAAATAGAATGAGTTGAGAAAAAATTCTTCCTCTTTGAGAATTTATGTGTTCTTTCTTTTTTAAATATTTGGTATAATTCAATAGTGAAGATGACTGGACCTAGGAGTTCCTTTGTGGTAACATTTTCAATGACAAATTCAATCTCTTTAATTGATTTAGGATATTCAGGTATTTGTTTCTTCTTGAGTAATCTTTGGAAGGTTCTATCTTTCGACAATTGTGTTCATTTCATCTAATTTATTAAGTTAATTGGCAGAACATTGTTTATAACATTATCATCTTAATAATGATAGAATTTGTAATAATAGCCCCTTATTCATTCCTGATGTTTTCTCTCACTTTTTCTCAATCATCCTAGGGATGTTTTATCAATTTTATTTGTCTTCCCTCAAAACCAGTTTTAATTTTATTGACTTTATTATTTTTCTGCTTTGAAGGTTATTTCTATCTGCACTCATCTTCATAGTTTCCTTGCTTCTCCTAGGTTCAATCTCCTCTTCTCCCTACTATTCTTTTCTCCTCCTCCTCCTCCAGCTGGAAGCTTGCAATATTCTGTGTGCACTTGCAAGGTATGTTTTTGTTTGGGGGGTTAGTATTCTAGAAATGTCAATTAGGTCAAGGTGCTTCAAACTGTTCTTCAAATCTTCTGTATTCTTGTTGAATTATTCTGTACTTACTCTGTCAATTACTGAATGAGGAGAATTATCAAATTCCCTGATGGATTTACATATTTTATTTTTTCTTTATAATTCTTTGAGTTTTGATTCATGTATTTTGATACTTTGCTACTAGATGAGTAAACATTTCAGTTATTGTTATCTTTGCAAACAGTTTCCTTTTTTTGTTTTGAAATAACTTTCTTTTGTCACAGATAATATTCTTTGACCTGAGATCTATTTTGAAATTCACATTGGCACTGTAGGTTTGGGTTTTTTTTTTTTTTGATTGTTTTTTTTTTTTTTATACCAGTAAACAAATTTTCATCCATTTGCTTTTACTTGTGTCCTTGTACTCAAGGAGTATTTTTTGTAGTCAACATTCAATTGTACTTTGCTGTTTTCTACAAGCTGAGATTCTTTGCCATTTAATTGGTATTTAATTGGGATGTTTACATTTAATGTGTTTATTGATATGACAGGTTTATCATCTTGCTGTATATTTTCTTTTGGTCAAAACTTCCCTTTGTTCCATGTTTCTTCTTTCTCCTCCTTGCTTTGGATTAATTTAATAACATTTAGTATGCCATTTTATCTTCTGGGTGACATTTTTAGTTATCACCTTTGTATACTTTAGTGATTTCTTTAGGTATTTGGTATATATATCTAACTTATCACAATTTACCTTCAAATTATATTATACCTTTCACATATATTATATAAAACCTACCATTAGACTACATTTATGCTATTATTATCCCACATTTCACTTTTATGTGTGATCTAAAGCCCATACTACATTGTTATTATTTTTGTTCAAAAATTAATTTTTTGCTGGGTGCTTTGGCATGCACCTATAATCTCAGCTGCTCAGGAGGCAGAGGCAGGAGGATTACAAGTTCCAATCCAGTCTAAACAATATAGCAAGACCCTGTCTTAAAACAAATAAACAAAAACACACCTTGTTTTAAATGATTATCTTTTAACTATAAAAAATTTAAAGAGATTTAAATACTAAGAGAGAAAGCATGTGTTTCTCTATGTATTTTCCATTTCTAGTTCTTCATTTTTTTTATATTCACATTCCCATCTGATACCATCTCTGCCTAAAGAACATCCTTTAACATTTTTATTTATTCATTTATTTTCATTTTATTTTATTTTTTTGTAGGACAAATCCACTTTTGATAAGTCCTTTCAGCTTTGCTGTATTTAAAAACACTTCATTTTGCCTTTTTTTTTATGGAGATATTTTTGCTGGGTATAGAATTCTCTGCTGCCAGTACTATTAGTGCTTTAAATATGTTGCTCTATTCTTCTCCCTTTCATTTTTTTTTCTGGTGAGATATTTGCTGCTATCTTTATCTTTGTTCTTTGTATGGGACAAGCCTGTTTTATTACTCTTAGGATTCTCTTTTTATCACTGGTTTGATCAATTTATTCCTATTTCTTAGAGTTCACTGACTTTCAATTGCTGATATACAGTTTCTTGCAAAATATTATTTCATACATTGGTTGAAAAGGTTTAGAAATTTGATTTCATTTTTAAATCCCAATCTTAGAATTTGAATATATTATCCCCTTCTGTAGTGTCATTTTTTTACTACATCTATTTCAGAAAGGCAATGGCTTGGTTTTTCAATATAATATATATTTTTCTTTTTTTGTTCAAACACCAGAAATAGGTTATCTGTCACTTTATCATTCTGCTATTGCCCAAATAAACTCAACTTTTTCTCATTTCCTAGAGGCCAATATCTTCAGGGTTGGGTTATTTACGGGTCATCCTGTCATGTCTATCATACTCCTGTAAACCAAGATTAATAATTTATAGAATATCAGGTTTCCATTCAGATAGCACAGGGGGAGATTCTAAAGGCACTCTTGGGATTTCTTCCATTGTGATTATCAAATTGATTTTAAAGACTTCCACTTGGGTTTGATAAAATCTAAGATGGTATCTTTTTAAAAAAATGAACACTATGTAATTTCTGTCTTATGAAATATAATAATGAATGTCAGTCAATACTAATGCCAACAAACACTAATTAAACATACAGAACATGTTAACATCATAACAATTAAACGAAGAGTAAGATAGTATTAGAAACTAAGTTCATAAATACATAAATAATTTATTCATATAGTATCTCCTGCCTTCAGATGTATCTGGGACGTTATATAGCAGAGTCACCTGTAGCTATTTATTTAGTATTGAGGCTTAGGATCATCTATTTTCTGTCAATTTCCCCTGAAGATACTGATAGAGTGAGGTTTGGAAATTATTGTTTTGTTTGTTGATAATGGGAACAAATATTTAAAGATGACTTTAAATAAGTTTACCATTTCAACAAAATTAATAAAATATGGGAGATACATTTCTAAAATGCTTTTTATGCATTACTGCCTTTTTAAAAATGTATGTTGCACATAATTTAACTGTTGGTGATTAGAGATTGGAAAGCTCATTTTAATGAACATCAGTTATTATATAGTGCAGTGAGGCTTTGGGGGCTCTTGAAGTCTGTAGTCCTATTTACCCCTGCACATTTTATTCGTATTGCAGTGCTATTTGAGTGAAGGTTTCTTTCTGGTTGTTTTTCTCTCTTTCTTGCTCCCAGTGTGTCAACTTATGTCTGCTGTTGAATATATACATCTGATCACACAACCCTTTTTGCTTCCTCTTTTTGTTTATTTATTTGTTTTTTATATATTTTTTCTTGTTGGGAATTGAATCCAGAGCTCCCTCATTCTGAGGGCATGCTCTGCCACTGAGCTACAACCTCAGTGCCTTCTTTCTTGTTACTTGCAGTGTTAAGGACTAGAGAACCAGAAGAGCTATGTAGTTAGAATTGCATGTAAAATAAAATTGGGGGAATGTGGCTGTTGTCTCATGGCACAGTGCACATGGAGTTGACATTCATCGTGTCTGAAGTGGGTTGGAAAGGCTGTGGACTGCCTTGGCACTGGAGGGGTTTCCGTTATGTCTAAAAAACACATCACTTAGCGTCTCTGAAATTTCTAATTTAACATATGGGGTCACATCTGTTAAAGGATTATTACTCTAGAAGGAAAGTGATGTATAATTTATTAAAATAACCCTATGGGGAGACAGCCAACTCCATTTAATAAACTGAAATACTTGCTGGTGCCATGGAATGCTCCCAGCTGAATCTCACATTATTTCAATTGAGGGGGCAGATGAAAACAATTGCCCTTTATATAATGTTTACTGTGTTGTATTAGTTAGTGTCTCTCAGCTGAAAAATATTTATGTTAACTGTTCAGTTGAAGCTTTGAATATTGAACTCCTGCTGGCATGCGGTTTATATTTAATTCTGAGAAGAACAAAAGTTCATTATTCCTCAGCTGTAGGAGGCAAGGAAGGGTGTACCATCAGCTTTTCCCAGTCCCTCTGCAGCAGAAAGCTGGCCCTAAGAGCATCTCTCCAGAAAGTGCCCAAATTCACCCTTTCCCGAAGTAATACTTACCCACGAAGTAGGTAGCCTTAGAGAGAGAGGCCTTGGAAGGGGTTATTTTTGGATCATCAACATTATTTCTCCTTTCTCACTGAGTGATAATACAAAACAAAGACTCCTGACAGAAGCACTTCCATGGCTGTGTGCTGACTGGATATCTCAATAGCAAATGACATGACTGTCTCTCAGTATGATAGCAGGTTGATTTCAGACCCCAGTGTGCAGCATAGTGGTGGGGAATACCACGCACAATTCCCACTTTTAAATGAGAGAGAAAAGAACTGAGGACTCCTACACACGTCGCCTGCCTGTGTCTTGTAGGAACTGGCAGATGAAGGCTGGCTTGTGCTGTACACAGCAGACAGAATTTTATCAAAAATCCTAATACAGGATTCTTGAAGGCTTTGCTGTATTGTTTCCTTCTTTTTTTTCCGTCATCCTTAATTTATATATTTGCCTCATTGTCAAATTTAGAAAATTTTTTCTTACTCTGAAATTTATCGGTGTTTTTTTTTTTCAAAAAAGCAAATTTAACTTACAATTTTAATGCAGGAAGATTAAAATATGTAGTAGGATTTTTCTTAGGTTAACTGTTAAGTGCATGAATAATATTATAATAAAGTTGTTTTACTGGAATATTTCAAAGCTTCATTGGGCATCTTTGATATTGAGCAAGTTTTCCTTTTGTATCTTATTTTTATATTATGTTTTCTTCCCTTAAATTATTTTTTGTATTATTTTGCATCAAGTTCATCCTTAACTTCTACAATAGCCCTTAATATTTTGTGGAATCCTGCTTGAAAATTCATAGAACTTGAGTATCCCTTATCCAAAAATGAAACACTAGAAATATTTCAGATTTTATTTTTTTAAAAATTGGAATATTTGCATATACATAATAAGATATCATGGAGATGAAAAACAAATCTAAACATGAAATTCATTTATGTTATATATACCTTTGGTACATGTAGCCTGAAGGTAATTTTATGTAACATTTTCATAACTTTGTGCATGAAACACAGCTTGTGTACTTTGAACCAACAGACTTGTGACATCATGAGGTACTCAAAAAGTTTTGGATTTTGGATTTTTGGATCAGGGATGCACAACCTATAACAGCATTGGGGATCAAGGGACATATACTGTGGTTCCATTGCTTTTTAGTCCTTTATTGACTCAGGAAATACAAACTAGATGCCCGTGTATTGTGGTAAAGTGACTAGTTGCCCTGTCAGGAAAATGTTTGACCACAGAGCAAATCTAGTATCTAAAACAAACAAAAACAAAACCTCAAACTTTTATTTATAAGATAGATAATACACATTTCCCATTTAAATAAAGAGCAGAATTTTAAAGTCAGTAAAATAAAATACTGTAGACAGAAGCTGTAAATAATATTAGTGTGATGCTTTAGACTCCATAAATGACATTTATGGTAAATAAAAGGGGTCAGACATTATCCTCATTTCATGGATGGAGACCCACAGGCTCAGCAAGTTTAAGCAAGTCAAGTCATGGGCTGAGGATGTTAGTTCATTGGTAAAGCTCTTACCTATTATGGGTAAGGCCCAGATTTTCATCCCCAGCACTATTAAAGAAAAACATAACAAAGCAAAGTGAAGATTAAGCAATCACCCCAGAAGTAGCAATACTGAGGACCCACACTGGTCCAGACTCATATTCTAGGATCTTTCTACCAAACCAGGGTGTGTCTGTGTAATATATAAACATTAGGCATAAAATGAAGGGAAATTACTGTGGTTATTTAACTACCTTTATTCTTAGGGACAAGTAATACAAAGTTCAGCTACTTCCTTTGCACAACATAATACTTATGCTAATACTTAATTCCACTCTGTCATCGCGCTCACAGCTCTTAGAAACACCCTAGCTTTTTAACTTCTGGGCTAGATGCCAGAGACACTGCACAATGGTAAAGAACATAGAGAAGTTGGAGTCACCCAGGGTCAACCCCAGGCTCCATTCTTGGTTCCTGCTGTTCAGTGTATGCAGCCTGGGTCAGTCACGCATGTCTAGCAGAGTGAGTCCTTAATAAACATCAATTCACTATTGTCAGTAAAGAATTTGTTCAGCACAGTGACTTCACCTGCAGTCCCAGATACTCAGGAGGCTGATGCAGGAACATCACTTGAACCTAGGAGTTCAAGGCCAGTCTGGACAACATATAAGAACCTCATCTCAAACCCCAAACAGAGAAAAATTCAATAAGGCATTAAGCAGTGACTCAGAGCATAAAAGCAAGCTACTTTGTGAATTTTTTTTTTCTGTTCTACTAAAATTAGCCTCACTTTGCAATTCAGGAACTTTTTGGCTAATTGTGCTTAATATTCTGCTGTTTCTTTCCTAAATTACTAATTATACTGAAAAATTTAAATGGAATATGACATGTGAAATAAATATCAATGTTCTCTATATGTTCTTTGATGGGGATTACCTCAAACATATGTTCTCTTTCTTATCTACCTGCTTGGCCAACACCCTCTACCACATTATTATCCACTGAAAACTTGGATTAGATCTTCTTTACAAAGCAAGCTACTCTTTGTTCAGTGTCTATCTGGGTTCCTTGTGATTTTTTTTAAGGCAACTAATATGTCTAAATTATAAATTGACTTGCCATGTCTCGTTCTAGAATGTGTTGATTCATTCATGCCCACATGTCTTCACAAGCATTTGTTGAGGTCTTCATATAGGATACACTACATGCTAACAGCTGGATATAAATTATGAATAAGACAGAATTTTTTTCCTCACAGAAATGTACAACCCAGCAAGGAGTGGAGGTGAGGAAGTGAGGGGGAGAGCCTGAGCAAGCGCTGTACACAAAATCAACATAAACACAGTCTGAAGAGTTTACTGTTTCTAGAAGTAAAATGCCATGTGAGCACAGGAAAGGTGTTCTTTTCTGCACAAAGACATTGTAGATGACTTGATGGGAAGAATGGCAATGAAACTAGGTCTTAAATGTCGAAATAAGAGTATTTCTTGGTAGAAATAAAGGGAAGGGCTTTTTGGGCAAGAAAAAGCACCGTGAGAAAAGTCAGAATTTGAGAGACTATCTAAAAGAAATGTAGACTTTATAGGTGAGTAGCAAGAGGTGGCAATGGAGACCAGGGGTCAATTTGTAAAAGGTAGGAAAACTGGTTCAAGCAAATATAACTATGAAAGAGGTTAAGATGCATAATATTTTACTTGAATAAGTACAACATTTCAGGTGAGGTTGATGAGGGAAATTCACACAGTACACCTACAAACACACCAAGGTACATCAAGGTTTGTGCTTAATTAGCCATGCAAAATTGTATCAAAACGGGAGCCCGGTGCAGAAGCAGATGTTGTGACCCTCTGTGTGGCTTCCCTTGGCATCTAGAGTTCTTTGTCTAGGTGCCAATGGGGAGCCACAGTTGTCCAGGCAAGTCAGAGACCAAAGTCACTAGGCAGCAGCTACCCCTACAGCTTTCCATATTTCTAGAAAGACCAGATGCCCTTAATAAGAAAATTTATGTCTTTATGACGTCAAACCCTAGCATCCAAGTGGAAAGAGGTTTTTAGCCTTTCACCTACATGAAAAATAACTTATGAAAATGGTAAAGTTCCTGATTGTAATTGATTTACAAAATACTTTTTTTTTTCTGTTGAGAATGTTACCTCTGTTTCAGTTTTCAGTTTCCCCAGGAAGGTTCCACTGTTCACTCCCAAATAGGTCATACAATTCCTAGTCCACCCTTATAATTACAGTTTGAGCATCCCTAATCTAAAAATCTGAAATGCTCCGAGGTCCAAAACTTTTGAGTCGTAATATTATTCCACAAGTGGAAATTTCCACACTGACTTCTTGTAATGGGTTGCATTCAAAACACAGGTGTATTCAAAATATTGTATAAAATCATTTCCAGTTTAATATATATGCAAGGTACATATGAAACATAAATGAATTTTATGTTCAGACTTAGGTCCCATTCATAAGATAACTTATTATGTAGATGCAAATATTCCAAAATCCAAAGTGTTTCTGAAACCTGAAATACTTCTGATCCCATGCATTTTGGATAAGGTATACTCAATTCTGTACTCACATTCCTCTTAATTTAATTATCTACTTACGTCTTCATAAACACTTACTATGGTTTGGATAGGTATTCTTCAAAGGTCTACTTGTTAAAAAGCTTAACCTTAGTCTATAGCTTTATTGGAAGGTGTTGGAAGCTTTAGGAGGTGGGACCTGATGAAAAAAAGTTAGGTAATTGGAGGATAATCCTGGAAAGAGCTACTGGGAACCCAGCCCTTCTTGTTTTTCTCTTCTCTGGCTTCCTGGTTGCTGCACGTTGATCACCTTTCTCTATATGTGCCCCTGCTTTGATATGCTGCTTTGCCACAGGCCCAAAAGCAACTGACCATAGACGAAAAATTCTGAAACTGTGGGCCAAGATAAACTTGTCCTCCTTATAAATTGATTATTTGTGTTATTTTGCCACAGTGACAAGAAGCTAATATGATACTGTTGACTCCTTGAGAAAGTTCCTGTCAAATTCTCAGTACCTAGCATAATCTCTGGAAGGCAGAGACATTTTGACACATATTTGAGTGAATGAACCATTGAAGTTGGTTCCAAACAAACTTCCTGAGGCCCTATCCACTGTGCACAGAGTCATGTGCTGAGAATGTGAACATAATGCAGATTACAAATCCATAAGCCAATTGACCAGAGTCCAGAGTAGAAATGGTAGCTGGGATCCTGGAGAAAAACATGAATGTTGTTGAGGGTCTAGATGAGTCTTACATAACATGCCTTTTTTTTTTTTAATTTTTATTTCTTTGTGTAGAGAGGACACTCTTCAGCATGGTTACACCCCAACAGGTTTATGTGGTAGGGAGGGAGTGCAAAACTAATGTTCATTTTATTTTTAGAAAGTGCAATATTTTTATGACCCAATGTTTTTATTGTTATCCCTTCAGTAAGAGGGATTGAGAATCCCAGGATTTGTCATTTCCTTATAATTTTTATTAAAAATCAGATTTATTAAGATATAATTTACCTACAGTAAGACTTACCTATTGTGCTATAAATTTCTATTAAGTTTTGACAACTGCAGAGACATCTAGACACAGTATATCAACCACAACTAACATCTAAAACTAACATACTTTATAACCCCTAAAATTCTCTTGTGCCCTTTGTAATCAACCTTTCCCCATCCCAGCCTCTGGAGCCACTTGTTATCTGCCCCTGACACTACAAGTGTCAGATTATCCTTTTCCAGAATGCTTTGTAAATGGAATTGTCACTAGCCTTTTGAATTGGGCCTCTTTCCCTTAATGTTTGCTTTTGAAAGTCACCCATGTTGTTGCTGAATATTGATCCATTCATTGTATGGATGCACAGAAGATTGCTTATCCATTCACCAGTTGTTGACATTGCATTTTCTCTACTTTTGGCCTTTATGAACTATGCTGCACTGAACATCTGCATGAGAGTGTTCATGTATATCTTTGTGATATGGTTGTCATTTCTCTTGCGTGTGAAACTAGCATCAGGATCACGAGGATGCCATTTAGTTTGTGTTTTGTATGTTCTGGGGGAATCTATGAGTGTATTTTAAGCAATTCAGTGACAAGGACAGATGGTGTTCCATAAAGATCCCCAGAACAATGTTAACATGGGGACAGGTGGGAGACAGGGAGACTGGTTGGGAAATTGTTGCTTTTCAGTCTATTTTGTAGCAGAAATTGCTATTTTTGTCTCTGTCTTCCATGGCACAAGTATAGAACATGGAGTAATATGAAGATTCTGTCTCTTATTGGTGGTCAACTTCTCCCATGCACTATACTATGAAAGCAACTTCCCTGGACTACATGGAGATGGATCAGCATTAAGCCTTATGCTGTCTAGATGTGCATCATGAGTGCACTCTCATACTGTTCACTATTATTTTTTCTCTTAATATTTCAACCATGGCATAGCAAAGGATATAAGGATTTGAAACACAACTGATTCCTGCTTTTATTTTTCCTCCTTTGTGTTTTTAGCAAAGGGCAAAACACTTGTAGTGTCAGTGACTAAAAAAATAAAATAAAAATTAATTTAGCATAGATTTCTTCTAAACCATTTTGAGAAATCCAGATTCAACAGAATTAATAATCCTTTCCAATACCTGATAGGTCTACTTTGAAAAACTATTTACATGATTTCAATCAATTGAAAATGAGAAATGCAGGATATCAGAGATCAAAGAGATCTTAAGAGAAGCAGTCCCAGGCACTCATTGTGGATGGAAATTCTGAGGCCCAGAGAGCTTGAGAGAGTTTGCCCAGCTCCCCTCATAACCAGAATCCTGGAGGAATCATTGTTTCTACAGCTAGACCATTTGCTTTTCCAGAATAAGAAGATTCTGTGCCTGTGTAGATTTTTGTTGTTGTTGTTTATCTGTTTTAACAATTCAGAAAACTGCCTCAGGCTTTTTCACACTTAAAAATAAAAATAGGATTCAATGGTGTATGTCTGTAATCCCAGCTACTCTGGAGGCTGAGGCAGGAGGATCACAAGTTCAAGATCAGCCTGGGTAACATAAGGAGACCTCATTTCAAATAATTTTTGTAAAGTCATAATAAAATAAAACTTGAATTTCAAGCAGGATCAATAGTTGCAAGCTGTTAAATAGGAAGCTATATGAAAAAAAATGAGACAGTAATTTCTTATTAAAAGGTACAATGAGATTTTAATATTTTGTCTTCTTTATGCTGTTATTAAAATATTGTGACACCAAGATACTTTCAGTATGGCTTCTTAACAAGCACTTTATATTTCACTGTTGACTATTTTAGATGTCCTAAACTACTAGTACTCTTTCTTTTTCTTTTCTCTCTCTCTTTCTTTCTCTCTCTCTTTCTTTCTTTCTTTCTTTCTTTCTTTCTTTCTTTCTTATCAATTACTTGATAATTTGAATTGATTAGAAAGGAGACACATTGGGGAAAACCTGTGATGTCTGCAGGAAACCCGGGTCTTGGGTGCACACCAGGCTTTCCTGGAGATCCCGCTGTCATCCTGCTGACAGATTGCAAAAGGAAAACACACAATTGGGAGATATAAGCTGGTACTGACATGACAAGACATGAACTCCCACCATGGTAAATCCACATTGTAGTCAAATTGGATTCACTTTCCCTATCAACATGTATGCTAACATATGACATGCAGTTGTAGAAGCCCATTGTTTGATATTTTTTTCAGTCTCTCCTTTAGATGCTTATGGTTTTCATCAAAAGAGGGACCGGGGTTCAGGAATGGAAGAAGAGGAAAATACAATGAACAAAATATAAATCACAACAATCAATTTTAATTCAAAAGTAGTGAAATAAAAGGTAGTCTGAGGGTCAACTCTGTTTCTGATGAGAGCTGATTGAAGAATAGTGGTTGGATAACTAGGACTAAGAGATTTTTTTTTTTTATGCTAAACCCGGGAATTGTATATACCCATCACTCTAGGTAGAGTAGAACAGCCCAAGTGTGGGAACATCTTTCTGCCTGCCTGTGTGAGCAGCTAGACTCAGTGTGCATGCCCATTTCTGAGAAGGGCTGTCCTACACATGTGCTTTTCTTTTCATTTTCTTTTTCTGCTTTTCTTTTTTTCTTTTTTAAGAAAGCTTCTCCTTAGGTCCTTATACATTGTTGGGGTTGGCCTGGAACTAGTGACCCTCCTATCTTTGCCTGCTGCGCCTCTGGGATTTCAGGCATTGCCCTACCTTGCATACACACTAGGCAGTCAGCCCAGCTCAGTATACGTGCTCTTGGGAGGCAGTGAAGGGTGGGACTTAGCTACACAAGCACTTTCACTCATTAACTGAGCAGTCAGGTAAGTCCTGTCACCTCTGTTGGGGAGAGACAGGAGGCTAAGAGTTTTTAGGAAATGCTCCATTTCTTGGAAAGCAAGAAGTAGATGCCTGCTTCCTCCCTGGTGGGGGAGAGAAGCAGAATGACAAGGTGACTCATCCTTTCCAAACCTCAGTGATCTCATCTGTAGACTTAGATCTTCTGGGTGGAGAAGGTGGAGAAAATAAAGATAGTGTGTATGAAGCCCTGGCATAGCAACTGTGGAAAAGTAGCAATTTCAGTCAGTTTCCTTCAGTCTTCCTTCGGTTAATTCCACACGTTCCTTTCCCTCATTTTACTTGCCTTCCTTAACCAAATTTCTGGTTTGGACAACTGGTGAATAGGGTGCAATTCTCTGAAGTAGGGTAAGTACCAGCAAGCATAGATGGGTGAGGAATGACAACCTGTTTCTCACCTATTGAATTTGAGTTATCTTGTTGGTAGGCACTGGGATTTATGATTTTTACAATGCATGAGATAATATACTATAGTTAATTTGTAGCTCAGTTTGAAAATTGAGTGATTAAGGCCCCACGAAAGGGCTGTAGACTGACCCTGAAGAATGTAACATCAAAGGGATCAGGAGAGAAGGAGTCACAGAGCAGATGGAGAGGTCAGAGAATGAGAGGAAAAACTAAGACAGTGGGCAACACAAAAGTCAAGGAAATGAATCAATTTGGGGAAAAGGAAGGGGTCAACACTGTCAGATAAAATGAGAACCGGGCCAAGTAAAATAGGAAGGAAAAGAAACAAATGGATTTGTGGAGATAGCTACAGACATTAGTTCTGTTCCAGAACACTGAAGGGGTGAAGTAGTAAAAAGGTGGCACAGTAAAAGGAAGGAAGAAAGAAAGGATGGCCAATTGAGGAGGGTAGGCTGAGGTTTGTCTTGGTCAGAGGTTTGCCTGACCATGACAGATCTAAAAATGAGAAAATTTGCAATATTGGGATAAATTCTAAAATGTGACATATACTCATGAAGTGGTCATATGTTATTGGAAAAGTGGTGGTCATAGACTTGCTGGGAGTAGGGTTGCCACAAACTTTGGATTTGTTTAAAAATGTTATATTTTCAAAGTGCCATAAAGTGAAGCACAATAAAACAAGGTGTGCCTATGCTTTTAAGGGCCACTTATGCAGGTATGCATGTGTATGTAAGGGCCACCTGTATATGTAAGCCTATATATGCAAGGGTTTTCTTCCTCAGTAGGACTGGCTGTCACCCCATTGTACTCCCTGGAAATAAAAAGGGAAGGGGAGCTGGAATGTGCTCGCCCCTGAACTCATGTGTTTGAGTTCAGTCTTCTCGCTATTTGTCAGTTACTATTCTTAACTATTTCTAGACAGAAAAACAATTAAAACTAAAAACCTCTTTTTTTTTCAGCTAAGAAGAAGAAGCCTAAGCTATTAAATAAATTTGATAAGACTATTAAAGCTGAACTTGATGCAGCAGAAAAACTTCGTAAAAGGGTAGGTTTTGCTTTGTATGGAAATGTTCAACAGTTTTCTTATCAAGTAAACTCAGGCATTACCCTTGGTTCGTAAAAAAATAAACTAATAATAATAATAATAATAATTGTGATAATGATAGTAACTAATAGAAAAGACACAACCTTTGAATAAAGTAGATATTTCCCTAAGCATATCTGCACATTTCCAAAAGAAATGGATCAAATGGAAAAAAATTGCAGCCAATGAGCACAGAGAAATGAAACTTCTTTTTAGGACAACTGAATTGGGTGCCAGCCCATGTCCATCATGCGACAGTAGTATAGATTTGTGCAAATCATTTGCATCCTGAGTCTCAGTTTCCTTATTTGTCTCCCTTGTTCTTTCTTGGTTTTTGTAAAGATCAAACAAGGTGAAAAGAGAAGAAATAACACTGTCAAGTACCAGATTAGTGGAAGTTTTTTCTTTTCTTTTTTTTTAAATTTCATGCTACCTCAATGCAAAAATAAAGTAAAATGAGAAGTAGTTTAGTTCAGCACTATTGGGATAGCTGGCATGTAATATTAATAGATTTGACAGTTTTCTCACTTAGGGTTAACCTCAGGCATCCCCAGTTTTCCACATGACTATTTTATGCTTTGCTTTGTTATCAGTTAATTTGGAATATAATTTGCATTCCTTTCCAGATATTAAAGTTTTTTAAAAGAATGAATTGACACTAAATTGAAATATTTATTCTCATAACTTGGCTAGGTTCATGTCATTATCAGTCCCCAAAATATTTATTATAATATAGTTAGGATACAAAATCATTTGCTTATTTTTCATGGAAATTCTTCTTTCTTTGTACTTAAATTTAATCTTTATAATGTTCATTAGTTTTTCTGCAATATGCTTTTTGATTAAGTAGACATTAGCTGCAAAAAAAAAAAACAGGACAAGGAGAATGTTAGCAAATAAAAACATACACATTAGGAAATAAAATGGAACAAAAATGGGATTTCTACATTTATTGGAAATGCACTAATAAGCATAAGGCCTCTGTAACTAGCATTAGACAAGGCTCCAAAACCAAGGTTTAGCTAAACCCTGTGCAAAGAATAGTATGGCAAAGTTATTGTTCATTGCCCCTAACCTTAACCACATAAAAATAAGCTCTGAGTCTATCTTGTTTAACTTCATTAAGTGAAGCCATCTACTATTTGTGGTGAGTTTGTATTTCTTAATAGAAATGAAGCAAGAACCTTTTCCCTCTCACCTCACTTGGTATCTTCTACTTTCTCTGTATTAAATGCCATAGATGAAAATGAAGGGTACTAAATGCACAGGTGACTTTTGGGGTAAAGCACAAATGAACAGCTTTAGAGAAGGATTTTTATGTAGTTTTAATGAATGGTAAAGAAGAGCTCAGTTATTAAGGGACACATAAGTCAGTGGGATATAAAAGTGCTGAAACTGTCCATGGGGTACTCTACAGTCTTGCTCATTTGGAAAAATTATGATGTTTTCCTCTAGGAGCACTGTGAATCTATATCAGGTAAATAAAAAAGGAAGAAGTGGCTACATATGCAATTCCTGCTTCTGGAACAACAGGGAGCTGTATTATTGACACAGTTATCAGCACAATTAAGTCTTTTTTTAGGGATATTTTTATACCTATTATTTGAAAGGAAGCAACTTAATGCACCAGAATGTCTGAGGGTCAAGCTAAGGCATGCCCCCGACAGAGCCAGTCCAGCCTCAGTTCACATCTCAGGTTCAAGTGCTACATTACATGAAAGTACATAGTCACTTTTTCATCCAAACATGTACAGATCAGATCATATTTCAATGATATCATCTTTAAAAATGATATTTATTCTTTAAAGTTCCTCCCTAAGCCCCCAAAAGGATTTGAAATGTATTCTTTTTTTTTCTTGAAATCATTGATTAATAATGTATCTTAAGTGAAAATGAAAAATGGAGAGTAGGGAAAATGTAATGGAGCCAGAGTAAGGTCAGCACATGAAAGTTCAAAACCACAGACCTAAGTCATGCTAGCCACCTATACTTGCTTTTGGAAGAACAAGAGAAACTGAAGCAGACTGAAAATCTTCTAACTGGTGCAGAATAACTGTCTGCGCAAATCCAAAGAGAAGTGTTCTGCTCTAGATCTTGGTAAAGCTTAGATGCAGAATAGGATGGAAAATATCCCAACATTATCCTAGTGGATTCTAGAATACACGTGCATGGCTGTGTTATAATATCCTTTAGCACCTCAGTTGGCCTTATGCCAAAAGAGTATGGCCCACATCTTTCTCCAATGAATTGTCTTTGTCCTAAGACAAAAATTAAGGACATTTCATTTTTTGGCAATTCTTCATAAGCACTGTTGTTTTTTTTTTAATAAAAAATTGTACAATGGTGTTCAGAACCACGTATTCTGAGGGAAAAAAAACTTCATTGTACTAAAAGTAGACACATTAGCACTACAGCTAGCTGATGTAGGAGCAGAACTGATGATCACTTAGGGAAATCACACAGCCTCTGTCTTGAGGGGATCCAAAAGATGCCTAGGACAGAGCCCAGATATTCCATTATTTTTACAACTCTGATGGTGTTGAAGGAGAACAACATGCTTTATCAAATTTTATATGAATATATTTCTGCTTGTGTTTTAAATCTGACAATGGTACATTTAGCATAGTAATATTTGCAATTTAAGTTGCATATAGAAGTAGTCGGATGAAAATGGCCTCCCAAGAGAGAACCATGTGCTGATCCCTAGAACCCGTCAATGGTACATTATTTAGGAAAAGTATCTTTGCATATGTGATTAAGTTAAAGTTCTTGAGCTAGAGATTATCCTGGATTATTCACTTGGCCCCCTAAATGAAATCATGTTTCCTTATAAGAGAAGAACAGAGGAAAATTGGATGCAGGCAAAATAGAAGGTGGCATACACTTAGAAGAGGAAAATAGAAATGGGATTGGAGTGAGATAGCCACAAGCCAAGACCTATTGGCAAGAGACAAAATGCAGATTTTTTTCCCCTGCAGTCTCTGGAGAGAGTATGGCCCTGTCAACATCTTGATTTCAGCCCAGAGGGACTAATTTGGATATTTGCTTCCCAGAACTGTGAGAGAACAGATTTCTCTTGTTTTATGCTATCAAGTTTGTGGTAGTCTGGAACAGCATCCATAGGAAACTCATAGATTTTGGTACTGGGCAGTTAGAGTGTAACAAATACCTAAAAATGTGAAAGTGGCTTTGGGATTGGGTAAGGGGTAGAGGTTGGAAGAATTTTGAGGTGTATGATAGAAAAAGCCTGTTTTGCCCTAAACAAATTATTGGTAGAAATACGGATGTTAAAATGGTTTCTAAGGAAGTTCAGGAGAAAGTGAGGAACATATTAGAGAGAGCATCTGTAATCTTAGAGAATACATATATCATCCTGAGCATAATACAATAGAAACACAGACATTAAAGTCTCATCTGGCAAGTTACCCAGGAGAAAATAAGGAATATATTAAGAACTACAGGAAAGGTGACCCTTGTTATGTAGTTGCAGAAAACTTACCTGAATTATGGGAAAACTTTTAAGCAATAAATTTGAATATTTAGCTGAGGGGATTTCCATGCAAAGTGTTGAAAGTACAGCCTAGTTTCTTTTTTGCTGATTATATTAAAATATGAGAGAAAGGAGATAAAATGAAGAAAAAACTGTTGAGGAAAAAAAGATCCAGCACTTGATTGTTTGGCAACTTCTCAGCCAATCCAGGTTGCAGAAGATGCTAACATTAGGAAAATCACTGTTAGAAAAGACAAATCTGGAGAGAAATCCATAGGTACAGCAGAGTACTTTTTCCAGAAGAGATTAGGTGTGTGACTTTTGGATCCACTCAGCCATCTCAGAAGAAGTCAGAATAGAGATAAAGTTATACAGGAGGGATCTGTGGAAACACTTCTTGTCCAGTGTTGTGAATTCCTGTGATATATGTAAGAGACCCACAGACATTTGAGAATACTCTCTCAGCAGAAGTACTGCCAACTTGCAATAAAAGAGAGGACTGAAATGAAAGAAACCTGATACACTTCCAAAACAGGCTGATGAAACCTATCAGCAGTTTGCTCTGGACAGCCATATTTTTTAGGTACATTTTGTTACAGGAATGCTCCACTCAGTGTAGGTCAAACCATATAAATCACGGTGATTTTGTATTTACGTATGGGCTGAATGGATTTACGGATTTATAGATCTGAAGTATTTGGGAAGCTTCAGTTTATAAAATCTCTATCCCATGGATTTTAGTATCCTTGACTAGTAAGTGTCAGTCAGCTTTTGATCACTGCAGCATCATTACCTGAAATCATCAACTGAAAAGAGGACAAGATCTATTGTGGATCATGGTTTCATATCATGGTCAGTTGGCTCCATTACTTTCAGGCCTGTCTGGGTTGGCCTCCATGGACACAGGTATGTGTCAAAGCGGCATATGATGGCAGTGAGCAAGTGGCAGAGAAGCTGCTCACCTCACAGTGGCCAGGAATCAAAGAAAGAGGAAAAATCTGGTGTCCCCTAGTCCCCTTCAAGGACACTCTCCCCAGTGACCTAACTTCCCACTAAACCCCGCCTCCTAAAAGGTCTACCTCATCCTGGTAGCACTTCCATCTGAGGAACAAGCCTTCAACAGATGAGCCTTGGGGACATTTAAAATCCAAACCATAACATGCTGCCATCCATTGGAAGCCAAGAGACATTTCTTCACACTGTGGAATGGTATTTGGATGGAATGAGATGGAGGGAACCTTATCCCTAATGGCAGACTCCCGCCAAGATTCCTGTCACATGTCCTCCCTTTCTATTCATGCAGTAGTAGTCAGAAGCTCTACCAAAGGCACTTGGACCATCTTCTTATGTCCCCATGTAAGCTTTGAAAGGGGAGTTGATAGAGGCAGAGATGTGCTCCAGTTGGCTGAATAAGCCAAATCAACCCTGGTGTTTCCATGGGCAACAACAGGTGCCATGGCTAAGTGGCCCTCCTCAGTTTCTTCCTCAACCTTATGGCCTATGAATGTGTGCCCTCCTCTCACCCAAAAAGAGTTGATATTTAATCTGAAGAATGTTCACAACAAACCTTTGTTGAGGGAAGCCACCATGGCAGGCCCCTGAGGTGGCATAGATTGAAAAGAGACTCTAGGCCACTGTGTGGTGTTGGTGGGGGCTGGCAGGGGTTGGCCTCCATGGACACAGATATGCATGAGGTTGATGTGACTGCTCAAGCCTGGGCACATTGACTGGTTGTGAAACAAACATGAGATAAACAATACAAGTAGATGAAATTTGAATATTTCTTCCCCTTGCCGCAGTGGACTGACTTGCAGGCACCGTACACCCTAAGGATGACGCTCTGACTCAGATTCATCCTGTCCTACCCTGCACCCCTCTGTCTTGCTTCCTTTCCTCCCTACCTCCTCTTCTACTTTCCTTCCTGGAAGGACCCTCCTTCATCCTTCATTCACTCACAGGCCCTTCCTGGGTGGGAGGAACTGTCTGTGGTGCTGGGGACACAGTAACCCAGGAAAAAAGGTCCTGCTGATGATCAGCCTGATGATCAACCCTGACATTTCCCCAGGAACAACTGGTGGCTAAATGACCTTCTCATCCTGTGTATTTGTTCCTCAACCTTTTCACAGATGCTTCAGAGCTGTGATAAGATATTTCGTTGCCTCTTAAAGACCCAAGACATTCTACTGCCAGCAGTATTTCCCTCATGTAAAACCTTAACATCTTTGAGAAAGCATGTAGGAACTATATCTTTAGGGAAAGTTCAATTTCTGTAACAAAGATGCATATTACATCATTGTCGGTATGCTTCTTTTTAAAAATTGAGTATGTTGTTTTCATTTCTAGTTACAGTCATCCATAATACAGCTTATTTATTTATGTATTTATTTGTACCATGGATTGGACCCAGGGATGCTTAACCACTGAGCCATATCCCCAGCCCTTTTTGATTTTTATTTAGAGATAGGGTCTCACTAAGTTGCTTAGGGCCTTGCCAAATTACTAAGGCTGGCTTTGAACGTACAATCCTCCTGCTTCAAGTATGCAAGGATTACAGGCATGTACCACCATCCCCAGGCATAATACAGCTTTTTAAAAAAATTATAGGTAAAAGTTTTTAAATTCAGAAATTTAAAAAAAAATCCGACAAAATCACTATTGAATAACATCATATATTTTGAATTTATTGTATTTATGTGATTGCATTTAACAGGGAAAAATTGAAGAAGCCGTGAATGCATTTGAAGAACTAGTGCGCAAATACCCTCAGAGTCCACGAGCAAGATACGGGAAGGCACAGGTATTCCAGAACACTTCTATGTTCATGTGCTCTGTGTAATCAATTTTTTTCAATCTGCATTACTTGCATTTTCTCTGTTCCCCTTCCAATTTCTATACAGAGTAGTTTTCTCATGTATATGCTTAAACCCAGGCACCAAATACTGCTTTAAATAAGACAATTCATTTCACATTATATACTACTGAGTCTAGTAGCATCCATATGGCTTGCCTTTGGTTTTGAAGAGAAAACAAAGAGTAAAACATTTGTCGTTGGTTTTCTCTTACCCCATGGCCCATTCCATGGAGAACACCATACCATTTTTTATTCAGTTTCCTCAGAGCTTTAAGACTCTCAGTTGTATAACAAGAGGTTGCCAGTATGCTTTAGACAGAGTTTTTAAAAATATAAAATAGGATGTACTTTGTTTTCTCAATAGTCTCTTTTAACTGACTCATTTCTTACCAGTCACCACCTCCCCATCTCCCACTCCCACTGTGTCCTTGTCTGGCTTTCTTCATTCCACCCCCTCCATTCATGAATTTGGCCATATCACCTGTTACCACATGAACCCATCTGTGCCAGGTACGGTTGTAGGCCTTGGAAGTATCAATTTTATATTCTTTTATGAGATTCTCATTCAACTGTGGCCACAAAAGGAGACACAGGAAAGACTCAGGAGAAAACAAAGTTTATTATACTCCTGTACTACAGATGGGAGGCCCCCACGCCATGCAGGGCCAAGTGGGAAAATGCCAGAGTGCTCTGGAGGCAGATGACAAGGCTCAAGGGGAAGGTTTAAGCTGCAGCCTTTGTTGGGGTTTCCATGGAAAAGCAAGGTAGGGTGGGGTGAGCAGTTAGGGTTGGCTAGTTGGAGTAATTTTGTCAGGCCTTGAGCTGTAAGACTAGTTTCCAGTTGCCAAGTATCTGGCTACCTTGATGAAAACATAGTACTATTGCCTCCCATGGTACATGGGCCAGGTAAAAGAGGTTTGGCTCTGGATTGATTACTTTGCATATCAAAACTTGCTCATTTGCTGTCTCTTGGATAGCCAGACAGCAGTCTTTCTAGATTTTCTGAGATGTTAAACATTACAATGTACAGAAAATTGAAAAGTATTCAGAATGTGATATAGTGAACACACTAAAGTCTTCCTTGTAGATCTTATATTCTAGTGGAAGATATTTTTTAAATTACTTATTTAAAATATGTTTAGTGAGATCCCTGGCACTGTGTGCTAGGTCTCTTTCTAGGCATTGGAGATACAGCCATCAATAAAACACTTTAAAAAAACAAAACCAAACCTGTCTTTATGGTATTTCTATTGCAAAGGCAAGACAGTGCATATGACAAATAAATATAATTTATGTTTGCTAGAGATAAATGCTAAAAAGAACAATCTTAAAGCAGGAAACTGCCATTGGACATGGGAGGGGGTTGAATTGGTGGGAAGAATGACAGAGAAAAGCTCACTGAGGAGGTAACATGTGAGCAAAGCTTTGAAAGTCTCTTTAAATAAATATATGCTGAATGAATATTATGATGTGTTAAAAATAAACATATTTGATCATATTGCCTAATAAGGCATGTTATAAGAATAAGAACTTAATGGAATAAAGAGCAAACCTATGAAGATTTTTTGGTTGCAGGTAATGTGATTAGAAACGACAGGGCAAATGTCACTTTTGAAAAAATGGTCAGAAAACAGCTCTCTAGAGAGGTGGTATGTGGCTGAGCTATGGCAAGGTTGTGGAATAAGTTGTCTGGGCAGAGGGAACATCAAGACAAAGGCCATGATGGATAGAAACATTTTTGGTATAATAAACCCAAACAGAAAAAAAGGATATACTAAGGCATAGAAGGGTGGGACAGTGAGGCCAGGGTCCTATAGATTTATTCTTCATGAGCTAAGAAGCTTTTGGAGAAATGTTATGCCTGGGGTGTGATAGTCTGGTTATTTTTTATTAAGATTACTTTGGTTGCTGGGTGGCAGTGGATTATGAGAGCGAAAGTAGATGCACAAAGAACAGGAGGCCACTTCAGTGAATGCAAGAGGTACTGGTGGCTTGGACTGTGGTCATGACCATGGAGACAGGGCAGTGGGTAGGTGATGGAGTCGAAAGGACTTAGTGATGGATTAGATGAAAGGGTCAGAGAAAGAGAAGATCCAAGGATGACTTTTGGTTTTTTGGTTTGACCTTTTGCCAAGAGAGAATAATATCAATTACTGACCAGGAAGAACAAATTTGGAGAGATGCTAAAATCAAGAGTTTGCATTTGATCTTCAGATTTCAGTGTTTATTAGACATTCTAGGGGACATATCAAGGAAACAGCTGGATGTATGAAGTAAAAAAGCTAGAGCTGGTATACAAAAGTCAAGACAGTAAAGTGCCTACTATCATTCCTGGGGTCATGAGAGCATCAACACTGCTGGGAAATGATAGATGCAGAGTAAACCAAGGTTTTTTCAGACTGAGAAGGAGTTGACAGTGCTTGTCTGGAGGGTATCCATGCAGACACCTGTGTAGGACACTCATAGTGAGCAATATGTCTTGCTCTGAGCTAAAGGTAGTGGCCACTGGAGATTCAGATTGTTTTAGTCACCTCATTAAAATGTAATTAATTGAATTTTTATGAAGTACCTTTTAATAAATCAAATTTTTGAAAAATATTATTACAAATAAGTTCCTCTTGTCCACAGTCTAGAGCAGTCATAACAGATACCAACTATATGAGTTTTGTAAATTATTTTCTCTAAAATTGCTACACTGTATTACTCTTATGAGATCATGTGTTTCTTACCAAAAGATCATTCCTGTCCAAATAAGTGATGTGTTTCGTCACTGGCATTAAGTCTTTTGATGTAAGGAAAGCATATTAACTAGGTAGAAATGGTTTATGCAAATGATAACTTCATTGTGGTAAAAATGTTCTGTGCTTTGAAATTTTTCTTTATATATGATTTTAATTGTGGGTACCAAAGTCTAAATAAGTGCAGTGGTTTTAAAACATGGTGATTTCTGTATTTATTTTCTTATTTCACAGAAGGAATTTGACATTTAGTCCTCACACAAGATTTTTTATCTTTAAACTATTCTGCTACAGATGTTATTGTATTAACATTAATGTAGCATAAAACAAAATTTAGACATGGTAAATTAAATTTTAATAGAGTAATTTAAGGGAAACCTTAATTTCATAAGAGTTTTAAAAACAAAAATTCAACAGAAGATGGGTTTTATAGGGAGAAATAAATTATGACTTTCATTCTTTCTTAGCAGATTAAACAATTACTTCGGAACATTCCAACCAATTTTTAAAATTCATCAACCTCAAGTCGGGTGCAAACTACAATACCTATCATTTCTATAGTATCACTGTTACTGTCTTATTCTTTGGACCACTGTGAAAATCAATTTTGAATAACTTACTAAACATGGGACAAAAAAAAATCTTGAATTATAAACTCAATTCACTTTATCATCTTTCACAAACCATTAATGCCTCTGAGGCAGAAAATGACAAATCTCCTAGGAAGGTTGGCTGAGTGAATTAGTTCTTCAACAAAAGGCCTTGCAATGTTAACGTCCTGTAACAAATGTTCAGTTCCAGTCCAGCTTGTTTTATCTACAGATGCTTGACTGATTAAAAAAAAAAAAAAAAACAATAAGTACAATTCTGACTTTCAGAGCAAGTACTATTAGTTTCATTTGGGAGTTATTTAAAGAATTATATGCCACTTTAGTACTGATATTTTCCCAATTCTAGAAGTTATAAAATGCTTATACTTCATTAAAACCAAGGACCCTGGGGCTCAAGGGATGGAACAAGACATATTGTATCATTGTATCAAAGGATGGATTGTATCATCTTTCTGTCTTTCCAGATTGAGCTTAAATGTTTGTTTCTGTCTCTATAGAGAGGGATTATTATATAGGCATTTGCTCTTCCTCTAACCTTGCGTAGAGCCCCGATCCAGACTATGTTTGATAACTTTGTAGATTCCAAATGGAGAGTGAACTTGATAGTCTCGTCTCAATAGGCCTCTCTGAAGCTCTTGAACTGTTTCTAGTAAGTCATCCAACAATGTTCACAGTCTAGGGAGTTAATTCACTCTAGTCAAATTCACATGAAGGTGATGGCTAAACAGAAAAGCTAGACATGAACCTACACTGAAAAGCCAATATGGGTCATTGACATTGGACATTCTCTCTGAAAAGTTTTATTCTGGAAGACTACTTACAGATTGGTTGAAAAGGTAGTTGAATGGTCTGGAGCATCATTTCTATCAAGCCAGGATGAACTGCTCTTTTCTAACCTTTGAAATTTTGATCTTACCTTTTTTCCTTTCTCTTGAGTCCTATCACCACTGCTTCAAGCCTAGACCCCATCACTTGAGGATGGGGGTGAGATGGATCATTTTCTTATCAAGTCCTCAAATGGTGGAGTAAGGCTTTGTTTGGGTTCTTCAGATGTCTATGTATTGACCCAGCACACAATCTATTTTAACAAGAGAAACATGTTAAACAAGTAAGACATCTTTACATGTCCTAATTAAAAATTTTATATATGCTACTTTTAGCATGTAACTGGTGTCATTTTTCCTTAAATGGTAGTCTTTAAATTATAGTCTACTAAATCCAGTGAGCTATTGATGACCATTTTAACACATTTTCCTCCTCTTATCACCAGTATTTCATTCTCCATTCTCAATATCCAACTATGAATCTTACTTATATTTTCACTAAGAAAATAGAATTGTCCAAAGAATTTCCATGTGTTCACACTATTACACTGACAACCCACCTGCACCAGCCTACCTACACCTGTGTCTGTCTGCTCTGCCTTCCCTTCCTGTTGCCCTGGATGCACATTTTTGGTTCCTTTTCCTTTTACCTGCTGGAGGACTTTGTTCAAATTTCTTTGTCTTCCTTTTTCATCTTCAGATTTTCCCTCTCTACTGAATCTTTTTTTCATCCACTTGGAAACATACTGTATTATATCCCATCTTTAATAATCTCTCCCTGTCTGTACATTCCCCTCTACCTACTGGCCTGTTTCTTTTCTCCCATTTATAGCCAGACTTCTTGTTAAAAGAGTTGTCTTCACCCATCCTCCCATAGTCTCTTGAATGTGTTCCATGCAGGTGTGTGTCCCCAGCTGGCCAGTGGGAACAGCTTACCAAGGCCATCAGAGGCTCTGTACTGCCCGGTCCAGTGTGATCTCATCTCAGTTCTCATCTGCTCGAACCTTGCAGCTGCTTTTAACACCCTTGATCTCATTCTCTTGAAACCTTTCTTTTGCTTGGTCTCCAGAATACCAGAATGTTTTCTTACTATTTTGTTCTGACCTCCCTCTTCACTGTCATTTTGGCTGGTGTTCCTTTGTCTTCCTGACCTCTAATGACCTTGAAACACTGGAAATTAGGGGTGCTCATTTCCCAGACCTCTTCTTTTTTCTATCTACTCTTATAACTCTTCTTTGAATACTATAACCATCCTTAGCGATTCTAAAGTGTATGTCTCTAACTCTCACCTCTCCCCTGAACTTATGTATGCACCTTCTAGTCAATATCTCCCCTTGCCATTGGAGTTTAATATATCCAGAACTGAGCTCCTGATTCTTTACTCCCCCAAACCTTCTTCTGTCCTGTCCTTCCCACATAATGACACTTCCATCAGGTAATCATTTAAGCCAGTAACCTCCAATTCATCATTGATCTCTCTCTTTTTTTCCTATCCTACATTCACACCATCTGTAAATTGGTTGGTTCTGACTTTCAATATATACTTGTAATCTGATTGCTTCCTACCACCTTCATTACTGCCCCTTTGTCCAGATCACTCTCTTCCATATCTGCCTTCCTGCCAGAACATCCTACCTGGGGTCCCTGGTTCTCCTCCATCCCCTCAGCTTATTCTAGAAATGGCTGCCAGCATGATCCCTTACATACATCAGATCATGTCAAATGCCCGATGTCTCTCCATCTTCCTGAGTGTAGTAGCAGTTTCAGTATCTTACCAGCCCTGCATCAGCCAATAGCTCACACTGGGCCTCCCTCCTCCCCTCCACTTTCCTCTATACCTCACTCCTACCTCAGAGTTGCTGTTCATACTGTTCTGTCTTCCTAACCCTGTTCCCCTGGATAGCCTGCTCTCTTCCTTTCAGGCCCTCCTGCCCACCCTGACTAAACTGGTAACCTGCCTGTCACCCTACTCAGCACTCTTCAGCCTGCTCCTTTTTTTGTCTACAGCACTCTTGGCCTTCAAACTCATGACATCTTTATTTGCATTTTGTGTTTCTCTCATTTATGAAGTGGAAGCAAAATGAGAAAATAGCTTTGTCTGTTTTGTTCAGTTTGTCTGCCACATGCAAAAAACAACGCCTTACTCCCCCGCAAAATAGCTGCTGAATGCATGAATGCATGAGAGAGCCAGCACAGAAATGCACCAATGAAAACAGGAGCTGTGGGCTGGAGACCTGTCAATGTGGTGTTAGTGTGGAATATGATGTATCTCCATCAGCCCCAGCATTATTTGGCTTTTATGGTATTCTTTTTCAAAAGTTAGCTTGGTAGCTAACTTATTATTATTATTATTATTAAATGATTATATTGTTGTCTTTTGTTTGTATGTTTTTTCTTAATAAAGGTTAATCCATCTTGAATTTCTTTTAAAGCATGTCCAGAAGTTAACTTTTTATGAATATTTTGGGTCCTTAGAAATGTAGCTGGTCATGAGACATTGATGCAGTCTGGGTCCTTCCTCTAGTGTGAAGATGATTTGGCTGAGAAGAGGAGGAGCAATGAGGTACTGCGCAAGGCCATTGAGACCTACCAAGAGGTGACCAGTCTGCCTGATGTCCCCACAGACCTGGTGAAGCTGAGTCTGAAGCGGCGCTCAGAACGACAGCAATTTCTAGGTGAGATGCAGTAAGGGTTAATTCAGGAGGAAACAGCACGTCTCTGCCTCCATCCTGGAGGCCATGCACACGTGAGAGAAGATAAGTCACCAGAAGGAAACCGGAACCGCAGGTCTGTCACTAATTTCAAGTAGTTTCTCGACTACCTTAGACTGACCATCTCTAAAACTGAAACAGCACTCCCAGCCTCAATAAATACAAAGATGCAGGTGGTATTTTTACACCTTCCTTGCCCCCCCTCCATTTGAGGCAAATAGAATGCAGAGAGCTTAGATAACTTGCTCAGGGAGCCATAGCAAACAAATTAATCACTCTTTCTGTGATGCCAGATTCTTCTCACTCATAACTATATGAAACTGGTTCCTGGAGTTTGAAATTATCCCTAGCATGCTGTTTGTCAAGGAATGTTGGGAGTTCCAGGCACTCCCACCATCTACATGTAAAATTTGGACCTATTCCAAGGAAAATGCTAGAAAATACGCTTTTGATAATAAAGGACATTTGCAAAGACTTAAAAGCAATGTTAAAACATGGAAAGACCACAGTCTTGACTGACCCAGGTTCCCAAGTATCAAGGGCAAGGAAGACTAACTAACTGCCTTCCTTTCAGCCAGGCTTGTGAGTCTCTTTGCCCAACATTTAAACAAGCAGGGAAGGATTTACACTAGGTGTCACTGCTGAGATAGGTACTTGGCTGACTGCATCATTGCATGGATGGATTCTCAGTGTCACTTGGTGAAGGCTCAAATAAGTAACAGTCCAGGCCAAGCTGACCCTTTTGTCACTTCTCGGAGACATGGAATAAAGGGTGATTGTGTCACTTTTGCAGATGTAACAGGAGCAGAGCCCAGTGTCAATAAAAACTGTAAGAAACCATCAATTAGACTTATGTCCAGAAAGTCCAGATCAGGGGAAGGATAATGTGCAACACAAAAACAGGACAAGAAAGGCCAGGCTGGACTCAGGGTGGCAGAGGAGGCACTGCCCAGGATGCACGATCCATATTGCTGAGTTTTCCCTTTGCCTCCACTTCCATCATGGTGCTCCTTAGCCCCGTTAATGATTCTAACTTTAAAATGTTAGTGTTTTGTTCACCTTGGATGTTTTACATTAATTTTGATTATTTTAAAGGATGTGTTAAAATATTATTCAACTCAGAATGATGGATATTTTGGATGTCAGCTTTTGTGCTGAGTGCTCACTTGCCCTATCCTGTTCCCAGCCCTTGGAAGAAGACTGTCTATGAAGAAACCTAACCCTCTCCTCACAGTCCTTTGATATTTGAATATGGACTTCTCCTGTGAATGGAAATGAAGTGATTTCACTTGAAGAGGATCAGAGGCAGTTGGCCATTTGCAAGATAGTGCATTTGGCTCACAATAGGACAGGGTTCATGATACACAGGGAAAGGCACAGGCTGCTGATGGCTGAACAGGATTTTTTTTTTTTTTTTTTAATCTATGCCTGTGTTGTGGTTGACAGGAGAAGTTTAGAAGCAGAAGAAAAGCAGTGAGCCTAGATGGGCAGGCAGGGAGAAGGAAAAGGGCAGAAAATTAGACCCAGATTTATTCACAAGGAAATGACTGGCTGATCCACTCATCTGGGAATTCTGAGTGGAATACGATTGGTCAGCAGTGGAACAGGCCATGTGGGCTAAATTGGTGATGCTTTGTGCCAGATAGTTTGTTAGTGGAGTAGACAGCTTAGCTTTTTGTTTGTCCTGCCACATTGTTGGCTAATATATGATTTGTGGGCAACTAAGCACTTTAGGTAATTAGTTTTTTTTCCAAAGGTGATAATCTAATTTAGCACATTTTCTCTTATATAGGTTGTCTTTCCAACTACGGCAAGGAGTAATGGCAAGTGGCCCCAGATACTTTAAATTGCCAGTCAGATAGCCTTACAGTAAACAGAAATTGGAATTTTCATGATTCCTGATTTCATGTTGTGTATAGTATCCTATCGTCCACCAGAGGGTCCCATAATACTAGGTGATCTATCCTTTGCTCCACACTCAGTACTTAGTGTGGGTACACTGTACTTGGGTACACTTTTGATTGGAGATTGTCACAATTAAATGCTGTGCTATGTAACTTGATGCCTTTTTAAGCTTTATACAGGTGCTTTACCCTGAAAGTAATAAGAATTTTTATTGTCTATCCTCTATCTGTAATTTTAAAGTTAATAAGCCAAAAATATCTCCGCAAAACATTCTCACAAGGAATTGGTAAATAAAACTTTTTTAAAAGGGAATCTAACATAAAAAGATAAGTGTTGATGAACTTAGAGAATGAGCATGTCTTTAAAATGTCTTTAATCAATAGCATGTTCAGTATTTACAGCAATTATTGACACCATCGCAACTTCACCATGAAATTCACTTAATGAAACATTAATCTATAAAATCAGATTTTAGCTTGTCGAATAATCTCTACTGAATTATATTCTCAATCCAAAAGTATATGTAATCTCTTTTTATTTCTTTGTTTTTTCCCTTCCCCCAAATCAGGTCACATGAGAGGTTCCCTGCTTACCCTACAGAGATTAGTTCAATTATTTCCCAATGATACTTCTTTAAAGAATGATCTTGGAGTGGGGTACCTTTTGATAGGAGACAATGATAATGCCAAGAAGGTGTATGAGGAGGTGAGCATCAATCTTCTATTAACTACATTATCTTGAACATTAAGTTCTAATGCTCTTTGCAGATTGCATATAATATACCCAGTCTCTCATTCTCTTTAAGTTAAATTAAATAACATGTAAGTATTATTATACTTGACATATTCTAAACTTCATTTTCACCTTGATTTTTTTCCCCATGATCAGAACATTTTAAATTTTAGTTAGCTTTTGTTAAATCAAAACCTTCAGCTGTAATGGTGATATTTTTTAAACTTCCTATCTGTCAACTCCATGGACAGCCTTTCTGAAAGAGTTTTTTTGCGATGAGAAGAAGAACTCAGATTCTGTAAGTGTAAAAAAATAGACAATTTTGTTTTTCTCATTTCTGCACTAGAATCCAGTCTAGAGGGAAACTGCAGATCATGGGCCTTTCTGGACATGTAGATTCCTTGCTTTTCAGAAAGGCATTGACTTTCTGATCTTCTGGCAAGGATGCCTTTCAAAGAATTTCTACCTTGTTATGGACATTTCAATAGATAACTTCTAAGTCCCAAGGACCTATCAAGCCTAAAAAACTGACTCCTTTAGGCAATGAGGAAATTCATTTGGTGCAGGGCAAACAAGATGCCAAATGAACTTTGCAGGTGGAGAAAGTGAATGCCTTCCTACAAAAGAAAGATAAGTGGGTGCAGGGGTGCACACCTATAATCCCAGTGGCTCGGGAGGCCAAGACAGGAGGATCATGAGTTCCAAGCCAGCCTCAGCAAAAGCAAGGCGCTAAGCAACTCAGTGAGACCCTGTCTCTAAATAAAATATAAAAAATGGGGCTGGGGATGTGGCTCAGTGGTGTAGTGCTCCTGAGTTCAATCCCTGGTAGAAAAAGAAAGAAAGAAAAGAAAAGAAAGAGAAAGATGAACTCGTTTCCTTGTTGTGCTTTTATTTAAGCCTGTCGTTCAATGGTTTTCAAGCTGGCACAGTTTACATCAAAATGCTACTACTCCTTGTTAGTAATTATGATTCCTTCTATTTTAAAAATGCTGTCAAGTAGAGCAGTTTTATACGCTGTCCAGAGACTCGGTCCACATAAAATTGCCTGTTTATTGCTGTTGGTGCTTAATTGAAAATCATTGAATTTTGAAGCAGTTATCTTTTTACCCTTGTCCTAATTCTTATATTTTCTGAGAGAGCAGAAATAAGACCTTTGCTTTTTAGGGCATCACTGATATCTATGCAAGATGGATTGAGTCCACAATGTTGAAAATGTGCTCCATCTACTAAAGACCTTTTTTAGGTCATGAGATGATTCTCTATAGCACATGGGTAAGGTATTGATGTTAGATGTCCCTCAAAAGCTCCTCTGTGAGACAATGCAAGAAAGTTTAGAAGCCAAATGTTCGGTTACTGCAAGAGGTTTAATCTAAATCAGTGCATTAGTCCCCTGAATGGGATTATCTTGGCTGGGTGTGGCTGTGGGAGGTGGGTTCCCTGGGGGCAACCCCTTGGGGTATATATTTTGTCCTTGTTGAGCAGAGTTCTCTCTCTCTCTCTCTCTCTCTCTCTCTCTCTCTCTCTCTCTC
>NW_026000093.1:17817696-17841969 GCF_001458135.2 Marmota marmota marmota
ATTGTTTGGCAGGCCTGTACGTCGGTCTCTCTCTCTTCCTCTTCTCTCTCTCTCTCTCTCTCTCTCTCTCTCTCTCTCTCTCTCTCTCTCTTTCCTGGGTACCGCATCTCCAGTTACTTTCCTCTAGTCATCATAGTAAACATCAGACTAAAACAGACATTGTATTTGCTAATGGCCATAACACAGTTAGGGAGCCTTGTCTTGCAGAGTTTGATTAATGAAAACATCATGTGTTTCATTTACTCAGGATCTTGTGAGTGGAAGAACTCTCAACTGTCACAGACATATCCATGATTTTTCTACTTCTCATCTTTCTTTCCTTCCTTTATCCCTCTCTCCCTTCCATCTAAAAAGTCCAACCAAGTGCTGGCTGGTTGGGGCAGGAGCTAAGACTGTGGGAGTGTCGAAACCATTGTGGATGTGTCCTTACCCCTTTCTAAACCCTCCCTTCGGTATAGACATTCTTGCTCCCTGACACTAAATCTCAGATACATGAAGCATTTTACTTCACCTTGAAAAATAAAATTTACCTGCTGTTGTTTTTTCATTTGAAATCATAATCTCACCTGATTGAGCATAATAGGATGCAGAAAGTCTAAAATGTAGCCATAATATACAATTGAGTGAGTTTCTTGTTAAGGAAGCACTAATAGGCTAAATATAAGTGTGGAACTTGCCTCCCCCACTCCTCTTACTTCTAAGTTAATAAGCTATATATAATGGATTCTTTTTCCTTAACCAAAGTTTATCCTAATGTGTTCATGTCTTTATCAAAAGTTATTTTCAGAAAGCTAATATTGCAACTTTGTATTTTTTTTCCTCATTGATTTTTATTTTTGAGTAAATTTACAAAAATCACTGATAGTTCCCATTCTGAGCTTTTGCTGCTGTTGGTTTCAACAAAGAGACTGACTCTAAAATGGTTTGATGTGGATTGCTTATCCATAGCTTTTGGGGATTCAATCTCTGTCCCCCTTGCAAGTGAGTGGCAATGCCAGTTACCTAAGCCATCATGGTCCAAAGTTGAGCATCATTCCTGATTCTTCCTGGCCCTGCCTCAGGTTATCCTTCATTCATTAAAATCCATACAGGCTAGCTCAGAAATGGAGCTAATGGAACACACACAAGAATGTATGTCCATGATATTATTACCCTAGGTAAATGTATAACTGCACCAGTGGTCTGACCCTACTTTGTGTACAACCAGTGAAGTGAAAAACTGTGCTCCATTTGTGTACAATGAATTGAAGAGCATTCTACTGTCATGTATACCTGATTATAAAAATAAAAATAAATTTAAAAAAAGAATAAAATTACTATATCCTTAAAAAAAAAATCATGTACATCTATAATCATCCATGAAGTTGATGTTCCAGTGCCAAGTCACAAATTTCTGTTCCCTTTACCTTCTGAATAGCTTTCAAATTCTTTCCTCTTTTAACCCAGGCTCATCATCTCTTACCTGAACCTTGAGACCCCCTTTGCTCAGGTTCCTTCTCTTTAACCTTCATCAACCCCAGACACAACCATCTATCTCCCTCTGCTCCAGCTCACCCATGCTTTCCTGGCCCACAGTACTGGTCTTTAAGCCCATTTGATTGTGTACGTGAATGTCCAAGAAAATACCTGCCATAGGTATGTACATGTATTATGTACATTGTTAACAGTACATACTCCAAAATAAGTTTTTAGATGAAATGAAATTATGATGGATTCATAATTTGAATGGAATACATAATAATATTATGTACAATATGCTATTTAAAATACTTTTCACATTTTATTTAACTGACAGATCTTGCAATTTTACTAAAAATATCATTTTAGTAATAGCATTGAGCAGTGCTATTTATAATTATATTAATCCCCCTTTATCCATGGCAAATATCTTCCAAGAACACTAGCGAATGCCTGAAATCAGGGATAGTATTATACAATATTCTCTTTCTCACTCCACCCCATATACATACATACATATATATAAACAATAGCATATTATATATAGCATATTGTACATAATATTATTATGTATTCCATTTAAATTATGAATCCATCAAAGGGGTTAATCCACCGATTAGGTTACAGCTCACGTAACCTGATCATTTCACCTCTGAATGTTCCTGCATTGTCTCATATAACAAGCTTTCGAAGGACACTTTACTCAAACCATAATGCTAGCTTTCTTAGAAATTTTATAAATCTACATGTTAATTTCAACGAGACAACAAAACCTGCACATTCATTTCACATCCACCTCCAAACTGCAGTCAGCACACTACCTACAGGTAAGGCATCAAGTGGGTAGGGCAGCACTGTCAGCTGCCCTGGGTGCCCAGGTACCAACCCATCTAGTAATATTCATACAGGATGTGACACATGACTGTCCACTATGCACATGGAGGAGAGCCACAAGCTGTTTCACACTTAGGATATTTCAGAGACAGATATAAGTTGAGGAACTTGAGATTTTTTTTTTTTTTTTACTCTCCAGAGGATTATCTCACACATTAATTAATCAGACCTTTTGTGATTTGATGCAACTTCTGACCCCTTCCCCAGCCTCTTCGTTGACTTCTGTTTATAATTTAACAACATTCCCTTTTGCTGTTCCTGGCTCACTATCCCTTTTTACTGACTTCTTCTGTACCTTGAATGCCTCCCCTCATTGTCTCTCATCTGCCACTTCTTTAGTGAACTCCTATTCATCCCTAAACACCTTTCAGACCTTGCCCCCAGCCACCTACACCATAGGGTGAGTTATGTGCCCCTTCTCTATAGATACTGATGCCTCTTGCCTATTTCTCTAGCTACATTGAACATCTTGTATTGTCATTGTCTTCGTGTGAATCTATCTCCCTCCCTTGACCAAGAAGACCCAGAGGAAAAAAAGAGTATATCTCATTTCAATTTCTATGTTAGTGGTCTGCAGTTCTTTATATTCTAAAATGCCTAGTAAGTGATTTAATTTGTTAATGACTTGAGATGGTGGCTGTGTGCCTGCAACAGGCAGAAATGTCATCTGTGTGGTTGTAATAATTTTAATATTATAATAATCCCTGCATGGCTGTGCTGGCAGAAGCATGATCTGTGTCAATTCTCTTCCATTCCAGGGATAGGAAGTACTGAGCTCTGATAAGCATCTAGCATGAGGTCAGTGCTGGGGAAAATGCAGAAAAGGCAGAGCTTGCACTTTCAGAGATCTAGTTAGAGAGGAAAACCCGCCATGTGCCCATCTATACATTGAGTACCATAGTCTTGAGAACCCTCTGTGTGCTGGACATTGAGGATGAACGAAACAGACACAATCCCTGTAGAGCTGACATCTCACTAGTTGAAGCAAAAAACATATATATAATAGGTCAGGTGGTGATGATGAACACAAGAAGAAAAATGAACCAGGAGAGGGAGAAGTTGGAGGGTGACTAGTGATGGGGTCAGGGTCAGGGGTGGGGTTTGCTGAGGTGGGACCTTTGAGCAAGGGTTCCTTCATTCTGGTAAGGGAGTGAGCCATCTGGTTATCTGAGGGAAGAGTGTTTGAGGCAGAGTACTGTGAGTTCAAAGGTCCTGAGGCAGAGGTGCCCTTGGCTTGCTGTGAGAAGCAAAGAGTCCAGCATGCCTCAGAGGGACAGAAGAGTGGAAAGGAGCATAAGGCTGGCCTCGGCAGGGATCCCTGGAACTCTGTCTTTCACTCAGTGGAATGGATCATAGGATGGAAGTGATATGACTTACAATTCAGCAAGTTCCTCAGGGATCCACAAGGGGTGTGGACTGCAGGAGTGCAGAGGACCCGCAATCAGGAGGTTCCTGTAAGAAGATCAGGGAAAGATGCTGAGGCCCGAACCAGGGCAGCATCAGTGAAGGAAATGACAATTGTTAACAATTTTAAATATGCTTTGAAGGTTGTGTTGGCTGGACTTAAGAATGGATGAGGTTCAGGACCTGATCTGAGTTGGAAATACTGAAGTGTAGGCAGTGTGCACCATGTGGATTCAACAAGGTGTGATGTCCCCTCTGTGCACATGCTCCTTCTGTAGGTCCCCTTGGTGTGTGTGACTTCCTCTTCCTACTCGGGCTCAAGAGTAAAGAGGCAGCATGTGTATCTTTTCTGTACATCGACATGGCTCAAACTTTCATCTTGTTCTTGTTCCACAAATTAGTTTGTGAAAGCATCTTCATAAGTTGAATGGTGTTTCATTTATCATTGCTAATACTTAATTAAAAGCATTTGCATAATTTATCACTAAATCCTAATAAATGCATATATAACACACAATAATGTGATTTGTATTCAATAGTTGCCTGGGTTTTATCACAGAATACTGTACTTGCTCACCAACTTTATTTTCAGTGCTTAAGAGTCTGGGCACTCAAATGTTTCTTATGTAGTATGAATACAAAGCATAAATTTTCTCTTAATTAAGACAATGGCTAAGGCACATTATATAAAGCAACCTATAATAACCATTTAGAGTTGGATTCAAACAGAGCAAATTTAAAGCCCTTTTCCCTATTCACTAAAAAAAAAAAAAAATTGAAGTCCTATAAATTGACACATATTTTGCTGATTTGCATTGTTAAAGCAAATGCTTCAGCAGTTATTGCCATTTCATTCGTGTAAATGTGAAAAGTACATTGAGTTGAGAGGAAATAGGGCCATTGAAGTTTAATGACTGCAGTGAGACAAAATGTCATAGTGTTTTCAGCTGTAACATCATAATCCAGTTCAAGTACAGCAAAACTAATTAAAATTTGTTTTGACAGTCATTTGTGCAATTTGTAATCTATCACAATAGCTTTTTGTTTTCTTTGAGTTCAGGTACTGAATGTGACACCTAATGATGGCTTTGCTAAAGTGCATTACGGCTTTATCCTGAAGGCACAGAACAAGATTGCTGAGAGCATTCCCTATTTAAAGGTAACTATCATTCCTCTTCCTCTTTTCATCTTTTGATTCTTTTGAGTCATTCGGACACTCTTGATTATGCATTGTAGATTGATTGGCATGCACTGCTAAGGCTTTTCATCCTCAGAATGTACACCCTCTGACCATGGCATTCACAGGCAGCATGGACCTCCACTGTAATTATAGGAGTATCAACCATGTAAGCAAAGATTATTTAGAAAAGACTTTATGTTATGAAGAAACCCCTAAAACTGAAACTGATAGCATTGCTTTTTTTCCCTCTCTTTAATGCAGATTGAACCCATAGGTGCTCCACCACTGAGCAACACTACCATACCTTTTTATTTTTTTTATTTTGAGACAGGGTCTTATCTCACTAAGTTATCTAGGCTGCACTTGAACTTGTGATCCTCCTGCCTCGGCCTCCCTAGTTGTTGGGATTACAGTAATGCACCACCCCATCCCACTATTACAGTTTTAAAATCGTGGCAAAAGTAAACACCAGTGATTGACACAATATATTAAAATATGGATAATGCAGTAAACATGTCTTTCACGAGTTAATTATATATTAAGTCAAGTCTGAATAGGGCTGTTGTTGCCTATAAAAAGTGAAGAAACAAGTGCAGTTTGAATAGGTCACACACCTCTCCAAAAGCCTATCTGATAGCTAAAAATATTAAAATAAAAATAACATTTTTTTTTCACCTGTGTAACTGGATCCTTGTGAATTCACCAGAATCACATTTGGTCTACTCAGGGACGATGCAATAGAACTTTCTATTTTTTGTCTATGTTGTCTCCTATGGTGACCATGTGACCTTTGAACACCTAAAATATGGTAACTGTGTTTGAGAAAGTGAATTTTAAATTTTATTTAGTGTTAATTAATTTTGATTTCAATTGTTGAACATGGATAGTCGCTACCATATTTAACATATAGCTGATAGAATGACTAAAAACATTTTCTGGGCTAGCATCACCACTTCTGTGATCTCTTTTTTTCATGTGAGTCTAGTCAGATTCCCACTGATTGCAAATAGTTTGTGTGTTTTATTTGGTCAGGACAGTTCTATTAAAATAATTCTAATTGCTTGTCTTATTTGAGAATTTGAACATTGCATAGATTTCTAGTCTCTTTCGAAAAGGTGTATAACCCTGGGACACAGAACTGAGCAGTGGTGCTGCTTAAGATGGCCTGCGCCCCGTGTCTGACCCAGCTATCACAGGGCCTCCGGAAACCTGTTCATTCTTTACTAGGGTCCTGCAGACACACAGGTTTCTCAAATTTAGAATATTCTTACTTTTCCTTTGACCTAGGAGGAACTGATAGTATTCTCCCAGCTTCCAAGACAAAAAAGCAAAAACCAGGATAGTTAATTCATAAACAAGAATGTTTGTGTGCCAATCAGTTTATCCTGTTGCTTGCTAAATTTCAGTATTATGCAAATAAAATTTCTTCTTAGTGAAAGATAATGGGTTTCTTGTGAAGAGGCCTCAAAGATGCACATTTTTAGAAAAAAAAGTCCTTGACATTTAAATATTTTTGACACTTGTCCTTCTTTTGATTTTATAAATTCATTCGCTTGCTTTAATATTTTCTCTCTTCTCTCTCTCTCTTTTTTAACATAAATTTCAATTTCAATCCTTGTGTGGGAGTTGGAAGAAATCTGTTAAATGTTTTAGAATAGGAATCATTTAATAAGAATTACTTTCTAAGATCCAAATTGGCTTTAATCTTTCCATTTGTTTCATTAAAATTTTCATTAAAAATCATGATGCATTTATTCTTTTTTTAATAATTAATTAATTTAATTAGGTATAGATGACAGCAGAATGCATTTTGATTCATTGTACACAATTGCAGCATAACTTCATTTCTCTGGCTGTAAACGATGTAGTGTCACACCATATGTACAGTCATACATGTACCTAGGGTAATGATGTCCATTTCATTCCACCATCTTTCATGCCCCCATGCACCCTTCCCAGCCTTCCCTCACCTTTGCCCAATCAAAGTTTCTCCATTTTTCCCATCCCCCCCCAATTATGGATCAGCATCCACTATCAGATGGTTTTTTGGGATTGGCTTACTTCACTTGGATGATATTCTCCAACTCCATCCATTTACCTTCAACTGCCATAATTTTATTCTTTTTAAGGCTGAGTAATAGTTCATTGTGTGTATACATACCACAATTTCTTTATCCATTCATCTATTGAAGGGTATCTTATTGTGAATTGAGCTGCTATGAACATTGATGAGGCTGCATTACTGTAGTATGCTGATTTTAAGTCCTTTTGGTATAGACAGAGGAGTGGGATAGCTGGGTCAAATGTTGGTTCCATTCCAAGTTTTCTAAGAAATCTCCATACTGCTTTCCAGATTGGTTGCACCAATTGCCTCTTCTGTGATCCCTTTCTTTCACATGAGTCTAATCAGATTCCAAACAGCAACCCGCTGATTGCAAATAGTTTGTGTGTTTTATTTGGCCAGGACAGTTTTATTAAAATAATTCCAATTCCTTGTCTTATTTGAGAATTTGAACATTCTGTATCATTGTACAGCTAGGGTAATGACAGGCACTGACACAAAAGAATGGTGTAACTGCCATTCTGCTGGCATGAGATGAAATTTTAAGAGTAGTTTTGATTTGCATTTCTCTAAATACTAGAGATGTTGAACATTTTTTCATATATTTTTTGATCAAATGTATATCTTCTTCTGAGAAGTGTCTGTTTAGCTTCTTAGCCCATTTATTGATTCGTTTTTTTGTTTTTTTTTTTGTTTTTTTTTTTTTTGTGTGTGTGTGTGTTAAGTTTTTTGAGTTCTTTATATATCCTGGAGATTAGTGCATTTATTTTGAGAGGAAATAAATATTACTTGAATTGGGCTGCCATCACTTCAGACATGAGAAATTAAACATTTTGATTCAGGAATAAAAAGATACTAGATGACATATGGTCAGATTTGGAAAGCAAAATAAATGTGAGAGATACCAAGCCACAGATATTATTTGGAATATTAAAATATGATTGTAGCCATACAGTGTTAAACAAAATAGCATATTGATTTTATGGACTATTCAGTACTAATTAATGATATATTAATGCTAAATTTAGTTTTATGACATCTTTATTTTTGCATTGTAAATATTAACCAGTAACCTCATTCCAAATGTTAGTATTGAGATGCATTTTTGGTTCTTCAACTTTCCTGTATGATATACCATATTTCATAGGTAGGACATTTTATGTAAGTCAAGGAATTAAATCTGGTATTTAATTTTTTCCCAAATACTAACACTATTCTTTCTATAGGAAGGAATAGAATCTGGAGATCCAGGCACTGATGATGGGCGATTCTATTTCCACCTGGGAGATGCCATGCAGAGGGTTGGAAATAAAGAGGTAATGCGTTTGTGACTTCTTGTTCTCCTGAATAGAGGAGAGGGTGTAAGTAGGCATGATCATTTCTAGAATGTTGCAATTGATAATACCCTTCTAAAAACAACAATTTAACGATTTAGCTATTTAAACTGTGTTTGAAACAACCTAACAATTCCAGGTTAATCCTCTAAAAGATTTTTGAGATTTGGCTTTTATAGTTTCTTTCAAACAATCAGCTAAATAATCACAAGAAAGGTTTCTAAATTGTTGTGTTTTTTTTTGTGTGTGTGTGTGTGCGTGTGTGTGTGTGTGTCTATGTCCATGAGATAGAAAGCATGTTTGAATGTATTTGTGTCTTTGTGTATGTCTGTGTGTGTGTGTAGATAGATGGTGCCTTAGAAAAGTGCCTTTAAAAATGTGAAATGAAGAGATGTTTCTGAAACTGTTTAAATTTTTAAACTATTTTAATAGCTTGTCCAGATTCATTTTTGTTTTATTTGAAATTTCAAAAACAGTCTTTATTCTGCTGATCCCTGAGCACACTGATCCTAATGGTTAATTGTGTAGCTTCCCTTCTGAAATATTTAATACAGTTTAAGATGAACATTTGTAGCTAGGGTAATGACAGGCATTGACACAAAAGAATGGTGTAACTACAAAAGTTACATGTTTTCTTTGAGAGTATTTCTTTTTTCTTAAGTATAGTTGTCAGCTCCTGTAAATGTGATATCGGACCTTTAGTCATGACATCTGGTGCTATAAATTTCAAAGCCCTCTCACAGTTCATCACAAATGATGTGGCAAAGCCCACCTCTCCTGCACTGTTGAAGGAGTTCTAGGCTCAGCCGTCTTTAGAGTCAGTGAATGAAAAGACAAAGTGAGGCACTGAATCTTTGTAACTGTTGCATTCCACATATGCATTAAAGTGTCATCTAAGGATAACACAGCATTAGATTTCTAAAATTAATGAAGTCATAGGACCATCTGGACAATTGGGGGATCAGAGAAGGAAGGGGCTTTGTGATGGGGTAATTGCCTCCTGAAGACATGAACAAATTTGTTGTAGTAGTGGTTTAGATAATTGATGCTGTTTTCTGTATACATTTCTATTAATCTGTACCTTTCTCTCTCTAACCTACTGATCAGTCAGCTAAAATAGAATGAGACAATTCAGTGGAGAGAAAGAAGGGAGAAGAAATTTCTGGTTACTTATCATTTTTGTATTTCTTCACTCTTTTAGATGTAAATGGTCATTTTTCCTTTGAATGACAGGGAGAACAAAGATTTTGCTATAGTATCTAACACTGGATAAATGTTCATATCTGACTACTGTAAATATAATTGTCACTAATTAATTTATCTTTGAACATTTCAGGGTCTAGGGCAAAGATAGATAAAAGAAGTCTGATTTATCTCAGATCTTAGATGAAAACAGCCCTTACTTCAAGGACAAAGAACTCACTACTAACCACTTGTGAAGGGCTTGGTACTTGAACCCGTGGGACTATTCTAACAGCATATTAATTATCATTAATATGATAATGATCAACACAGTTCTTGAGTTTAAAAAGTTCAGAAGGACTCATGCTTACAGGAGGACAGAGACAAGCCTCTAGAACCTCTTTTGATATTTCTGATATCTCTGGGTGTTGAATCTCCATTTCTGATTTTGCATATCAAGAGGCAGCCACACTAAATGTTGTTATGCATGGAGCACTGCTCTGGCTGAGAGAGGATGCACCATAAGAAGCAAATCCATAGCTGAAAAATAGATTTTAGAAAAATCTTTGTAACAGTGGACAGGGGTTTGCAGTGGACAAGGATTCCTGGGATTTCCATGACTTCTAAATCCACATTCTGGCTTCCTATCTAGTCTCAGTTTCCAGGTCCAGATTCATGTCTGCTGCCTGCTTATTGTCATCTCACAGATGTCACACAGACAACTCACTAGTCTTCCTCTAAGCTGTTTTCCCCCTAGGTTCCATCTCTTATTCCATGATATTGCCAGCTTCCCAGGATCAAGATCTGAGTCAGATTTTCTGCTCTCTCCACTCACTCAGTCTATTCAGGACAAGAACTGGGACTGGCTTTCTAAGCTCTTTGGCAGCCATCTCACTCCCCTTCCTGTGCATGGGTGTTAATTCATGAGTGTCACCTGCTACTTCAATGACAGCTATAAGAACCTGACTGTTGTTTGTTTCTTTAGTCTCACTTTTTTTTCTAGGCTACTCTGTGTTCAAAAAACCTGTGTGCAAATCAAGTCCCTTTTCACACACTGGCCTTTATAATCCTCCATAGGCAGATTGCAGCCAGCTGTTCTCATCAAGAGTGTGTCTCCCAGTCCCTCAGCATAGCACATCACAGACAGAGCAGGTCCAGCTAGGCCACTGGCAGGCCCATTGCACAGACATGACCCAGGTTTTTCTGAGTTGATATGGGTATGAGAAACAAAGCCACACATAGCAATAATTCCATAAAAGTAGAGATGACATTGATATAAACCCATTTAAGAAAATAGCCCTGGTGGTTTTACTGTCTGTTTCATTTGTTTGTTTTCTTTTGTTGTACTAGGAATGGAACCAGGGGCTTCACGCATGCTGAACAAGTGCTTTATCACTGAGCTACATCCTCAGCCCCTACTGTCTATCTTAGTAATTGTGATCAGATGCATATGATTCCTGATAAGATAATAAATAGTAAGGAGGAAATTTTTAGAGGTTTCTAAATTGAGTGTTGATTTTCTAGCAATTTTTATTGTAAGGTAGTTTGGATGTTTAAAAAACAGTCAAGGGGAATTCACTTGGATCCCCTATGTATCAATGAAGGCAATTTCTGAAAACTCCTGACATGTCATTTTCATGATTTGGTTTCTCCCAAATGTTAAGAGACAGAGGAGTGCAAAACAAAGGGTCCTGTTTGACACAGGCGTACTTACTCTAAGTGTCAGAACAAACGTTCCGGACAAACATGCTCCTGTTGAGTGGACAGACTTCCCCAGGCATTCACACAGTGAGGACAGAAAACCCAAGGCACAGCAGCTCTTGAACCAGAGCTCTACTGTTTGCTTTTTTGGTTTTCCTGTAATGACTTATGCCTAGTCCCTAAAATGTATGGCTGATGACTCAAAATTGAATGGGTTGTCAAACTTTCCAAAATATCATTGACTATACTTAATATTGCTGTTCACTTTAATACCCAAAAGCAAATGGCTTAGGAAATAATATCCTAAATTCAAATTGGACAAAATCACACAGTCAAATTAACCTCAAAGGTAAATGGAATTTCTTCTTCTTCTTTTTTTAATCCTACAATAATCAGCCATTTTAACTTTCTGATTTTTAAAGAAACTCTTCTACAACTTACATGTACATCAAGGAAAATATATAACAATGATTAGTATGTGTGTTTAATTTGAGACATTAATGAGAAAGATAATTAAATAAAAACATTTCTTGATAGCTTTTTTAAATAATACTAATATAGATGGAGAGTTAAACAAACTGGCAGGAGCTGTGAATTCTAATACAGATATTTAACCTTTATAAACCTTGATTTTAACATTTTTAAGATGGAATATTTGGACATATCAAGTGACATTACACATATAAAAGTAAACTGTAAAGTGCTGTTGAAAATATAAGGCAGCATTACTATCACCTTTTACTTTTTTAGGAAGAAAAATTTGAAATATGAATATTTATATGCTTTTAAATATTAATACTTTTATATCTAAAGATATAAAAGATCCATAGTTTTTTAAAGAATATATTCAAGTTGATACTAAATGCTTTTTTTATTGATCAGAATATACATTGATCAGAATATACACTCTTCAAAAGTGATCACTAGATCAGACTCGTAGAAATAGAGAGGATAATATTCAGTGTACCACTAGGAAAACCTTCCATGTCAAAGACATGGAGTGTGCATGGGAGGAGGGGCAGCATGTAGGAGGGCCACTTGAGAGCATATGGCTGGCCTGGGGATCATTTAGAGGAGCCATATGGAGCAAGGTATTCCACAACCGTCCCTGAGCTAGTCTTCTAGGAGGTCAGTTGTATCATGTTACAACCACCCTAGAGCCACAAATGTTATCCCTTATGGCAGAAAAATATATTTATTAGAAACAAAAGTTCCCTTTTAAAAATCGAAAATGGAATATCATTATATTTTTTTTGTCAACTCAGAACAATGTCTCCTTTCTGTGTACTTAATTTAGTGGGGAGCTTATACTCTGTTACCCTGGGGTAGATGGAGTAGCTTCCTTAAATATGGACATGGAAAGAAAGTACACATGAAAAGAAATCATTATCCATTTTAGCACCCCAATTCAGTAAATGCAAATGTCTTTGAAGTAAACATTAAAGTCTTAGACTATTCCTTTTAAAGGAAACAGTAACAGAACTAATGAATGAAAACTAAAAATATAACCATTGTCACTCTGGTGTCTTAAGTTACTTATCTGTTCAATAAACAGTCCTGGAGTGTGCTAGACACTCAGGGGAGACAAAATGAGTGGGGAAATGAAACATCCAGTATTCGCAGAGCTTACAGCTTGAGTGAAAATAAAATACATGTGTTCATTTACACTAAAAGGTCATAATCAGAAACTCAGTTCAATAGTAATGTTTTCACCAGATCTGAACAGAGTTGGGTACTTAACAGACAAGTTCTTTATTTAAATATCTCTCAAAGCACAGAGAGTCCTCAACTTAAGGTGGGTAGACTCAAGATTTTTCAACTTTATAATGATGTAAAAGCCACATATATTCAGTAAAACTCTATTTCAAATTTGATCTTCTCCCAGCTTAGAGATGTGTAGTATAATACCTCTCACAATGACAGGTGATGACAGCCAACTGCAGATCCCAGTCATCCATGAAACCTCAAAGAGGATCAGCCAACACTTTACAGTGAACTCTGTTGCTAAACTACAATGTTCTATAGATTAGGTGGCTTAAATATATTTTCAACTTGCAATTGATTTAGTGCTGTATAAGTGCACTGTAAAACTAAGAGATGATTCAGTCCTTCATTTCATTCAGAGTAGTGTTGAACACAGTCTTGCTGTTCTTTCAGGCATACAAGTGGTATGAGCTCGGGCACAAGAGAGGACATTTCGCATCCATCTGGCAACGCTCGCTCTATAATGTGAATGGCTTGAGAGCCCAGCCATGGTGGACCCCAAGAGAGACAGGCTACACAGAATTAGTGAAGGTGAGTGTTGACTTAGGTATTGTCCTCACCTAATCTCTTGCCTATTTCCTGCTCAAAATCAGAATGTTAATCATGGAAAGAAATGTCATGAAGAAGATGCATTTTATTCCCAGTAATATTTTCAAAAAATAGTAGAAAAAGAATCTCTTCATCCCATTAGCTAAAGGTATCATCTATAGGATAAAGTAGGGAATTTATCTGGAACAGTAGTTCTCATACTTTTTAGTCTTGAGACTCCCACATGCTTTTAAAAATTATTCAGCAGACAAGGAATTTTTTGTTTATATAGGTTATATCTACCCATGTAATCTTTAGAAATTAAGACAAATAAAATATCATTTTATGTATGAATTCTTTAAAAATACCAATAACATCATTACATATTATTATAAATAACATTTTTTACAAAATAATTACATTTTCAACACAAAATATAGTGAGATTATTAGAATTGTTGTATATTTTTACAAATCTTTTTTAAATATTTGGTTCATAGAAACTGGGAATATTCTCACATTTACTTCACATAAACACTAGAACATTGATGTTATATATCATGTGTTCTCTAGAGTGTTCCACTGTGTATCTGTGCTCAAATGAACATAAAAAGAGAAAAGAACATCTTCTTAGTTTGGAAAGTTTTGATCTTTCCAATCCCCCTCAAAGAGTCTAGAGAACCACCAGGTGTCCCTGGACCACACTTTGAGAACCACTGATCCTGAGGCTATGGAAAGAAAACAATTATAAGTATTTTTAGAAAATGTTGTGGCAGATATGTAGGATAGGGAAACTAAGTAACTCTTAACAACTTAATAACTATAAAAATGGAAAATTTTTATGTTGGTAGGCTAAATCTGAACTTTTGACTATTTGTGATTTGGGTAAGTATGGTCAGAAGTTTACTTTAGCTCATTATTCTTAGATTCATCAATGGACTCATTGTTAATTTTACTCGTTGTTTTAATAATACCATCTTCTATTCAAAATGTAGAAATGTCACGTACCCTAAGTGTTAGATGGGCTTCTATATTCTGACCTAGAAATCTATCATTTATACATGGTTTGTAGAAGATAATATTATAGAATATTATAGAATATTTATACAGTGTTTGTGGAAGATAATGTTATTGATTTCAAACAGTTCATTTTACATGTGAGGGAAACAGGAGGGAAGAACAGGAGTGGCAAACCATTGGGAATTCTAGAATCAGGGTGATAGAGATGTGGACATTCTTATACTCTTTTTCCTACTTTTGGGTATATGTTTAAAATTTCTCACAATATTTTTGTGAAACAACATCTTATAAGACTTATAAAACTTCACTGATTAATTGTTCTACTTGGAGAAAAGAAGTTTCAATGCACTTACAATGAAACAGTCTTATTTGATCACGTTTATTCTATATTTCATTATAAAAACATACTTTATAATTATCTCAACCAATTGTAAAGTAGGTTGCCATCACTTAGACTTTGAATACTTTAAAGAGGTGAAAACCATGATATGATGACTAAATATAAAGATTAATTTTAAGAGGTTTCATACCCAGAGTAGAAATTGCATAGGAATAGCACTTCCTTGATAAATGTGCTGCACTTAGCACTCTCAGTGATTCTGTTCCTTTGTCAAAGTCCATCTTCCCTCAGATCAGATCACACTGAACTCTCTTGATTGTCCTCCCCCATTTCTTTCACATCTCTTTGTGAGTTTGCTTCCCTGCTATAGATTTTAGGATGCTTCCAAATTCAAGTAACAGAAATGAAAATCAAACCTGACTCCAACAACTAAGAACTTTATTGATTCACATAAATAGAAGCCTAATGGTAGGGCAGACCTGGGGGTAGTATAATGGGGGGAGATTTTCTTGGCTCTACACTTCCTCCTGTGCTGGTTTACTGCAAGAAGGTTGCCAGCAGTTTGATAGCATTGTTGAACTACCATCCCAGTCCTGATTGCCTGTCAGAAACCCCCTAGGAGACCCTTTCCTATAGTTAATTACCATGTCTTGTGGCACTCACTGTTACAAAGGAGTCTGGGACACCAAGTAGTAGCTGGCAACAGGCTTCCAGGAAGAAAGCGAGAATATCTCTCCATCAACGTAGGAGCAGTATTTTCTTCAGTCTCATCCAATCTCAGTCAATTTATGGATTAGCTACTGGCAAGGGGCTCTGAGGGAATCCTTAAGCCAGCCAACAGGTCATGCCCTGGGAGCCAGGAAAGGATCAGCTTCTTTTCAATTGAATGGCTTATCAGGGGGCAGAGGGACACTCCAACTAAGTCAGGGTTCTATTAAGAAGAAGGAAGAGGCAAAATGGAAGTTGAAAAGGAAGCTGACAGTTCAGGATGTGTGCACTTGGACCCAAATATTGTTCTCTGCATTCTCCGCTCCCAACCCTCTTCATTCATTTTCTAAGAAGTCATCTTTGCTGTGAGTCATCTGTTGTGAAATATTCTTTTACAACTATGCGACCCAAACACTTCTTTGTGTTCTATCTTCAGCTGTACAGGAACATTAGCATTGAATATGAAATTAACTTACCATGTAAACTCCTGACTGCTATTCTTTTCCAATTGTATAAATGGTCAGGGTCTTGAGTCCATTTGGGATGCTATGGAAAAATGCCATTAACTGAGTGGTTTATGAGCAATATAAATATATTCCTTGGGATTCTGGAGGCAGCAAAATCCAGGATCCAAAGTGCCAGTGAGGGCTTCCTTTCTGTTACACATATGGTGCCTTCTCTCTCTGTTGAGCGCTTGCTTCTGGTTCGTAGATGGTGTTGTCTGTCTGTGTATTCACATGGTGGAAGAGGTGGAGGTCTCTTTCTGCATAGTATTGAAATTAATTTAGTGGAAACTATCCAAAATATCCATCCAAATGATGAATAAATCAATAGACAAATATGGCATATTTACACAATTACAGTAAAAAGGAATGAAGCACTGATTCTTGGTGGAATGTGGATGGACCTTAAAAACATGATGCTAAGTGAAGGAAGCCAGTCACAAAAGACCACATATTTCATGATTGAACTGTCCTATGTAGGCAAATCCATAAAGAGAATTTTGCCAGGGTGTGAAAGATTGGGGTAAAAGAAAGTAACAATGGTTATGGGGTTACTTTTTGGGGTAATGAAAATGTTTTAAAATTAAGTAATGTTGTTGGTCATACAATTCTGAATATACTAAAAATCACTAAGTTGTAAAAGGTAAGTGAATTTTATGGTACATGAATTATATCTCAATAGATCTGTTAAAAATAGGCAACCACCCATTAAAAGACTAAAGACATTCTTCACAGAACTGGAAAAAAATAGTCCTAATATTTATTTGGAAAAATAAAAGACCCAGAATAACTATAGCAATTCTAAGTCAGAACAAAGCAACTCTCGAAGAATCACAATACCTGACTTCAAATTATACTACATAGCTATAGCAACAAAAACTGCATGGTACTGGCACAAAAACAGATGCATAGACCACTGAAACAGAACAGAAAACACAAAAACAAATCCACAAAGAGCCATTGTAACAAATGGTACTGGGAAAACTGGTTATCCCTATGTAGAAGAATGAGACTTGTCTCTCACCCTGCACAAAAGTCAACTCAAAATGAATCAAAGACCTAGGAATTAGACCAGAAACTATCCAACTTGTAGAACAAAACTTAGGGTTAACACTCTAACACATAGACACAGGCAACAACTTTCCCAATAAGACCCCTAAAGCTCAGGAAATAATGCCAAGAGTTAATAAATTGGATAGCATCAAATTTAAAAGTTTCTGCGTAGCAAGGGAAATAATGAAGAGAGAACCACAGAATGGGAGAACATCTTTACTAGCTACTTTTCTCACAGAGGATTAATATCCAGAATGTATAAAGAAACCCAAAAAACTTAACAACCAAAAACCAAATAGTCCAATTAATAAATAGGCAAATGAACTAAACAGACAATTCTCAAAAGAAGAAATAAAAATGGCCAACAAATATATGAAAAATGTTCACCATCATTAGCAGTTAGGAAAATGGAAATCAAAACTATACTGAGATTTCTTCTCACTCCAGTCAGAATGGCAGTCATCAAGAAAACCGACAATAATAAATGCTAAAGAAGATGTGAGGAAAAGGAACACTTTTACTTTGTTAGTGGAATTGTAAATTAGTACAACCACTATGCAAATCAGTGTGGAGTTTCCTCAAAAGACAAGGAATGGACCACCATAGAGTTCAGTTATACCACTCCTTAATATTTAGCCTAAGAATTAGAGTCTGTGTACTAGAGTAATACATGTTTATAGCAGCACAATTCACAAGAGCCAAACTATGGAACCAGCCTGTGTCCATCAACAAATAACTGGATAAAGAAAACATTTTACATATATAATGTAGCTTTTACAATATGTGTAGCTTTATTTAGCCATAAAGAAAAATGAAATTACATCATTTGCAGGAAAATGGATGGAACTTGAGAACATTATATTAAGTGAAATAAGCCAAACTCAGAAGGTCAAGGATTGTATGTTTTCTCTCATATCTGGAAACTAGAGAGTATAAAGGAAAAGAATATGGGGTTGGGAGGGTGGATCTCATGAAAATCAAAGGCAGATCAGAAAAGTAGAGGAAAGGAACGAGGGGGAGGAAAGAGGTGAGAGAGATGGGAAATTATATTGGCCAAATTATATTGTTATATTGTGTGCATGTATGAAAAAGTAACAACAAATCTCACTATTATGTACAACTATACTGCACCAATAAAAATATGTAAAAAAAATAAATATAAATAGGCAACTATGATAGTATGTGGCAGTTCAAATACGTTAACTGTAAACAGGTTTCTGAAGGTTGTTGAAGAACCTAAGAATCATCTCTAAAGCAATACAGGGAAGCAGTTCAGAACCTGTCCTCCATAGCCACATTGCCTGGTTTGTCTTCTGGTTTATTCCTTATGACCAGTGTGGTACTGAGTACATTCTTATTGTTCCAGCTCATTTTCTGCAAAATGCCTATAGTAAACATTAATTATTATTATATTCTGATGATCATAATTTTGATTTATTACCTCATTTTCATAGAAAAAAATATCTTCCAATTTTTAAAATATGACCTGGAAAATCCAGTTTTAAGTAGTAATTATGATTTGAAATAGTAATTTAATGACAAGCATCTATTAATTGCTACGTATCTGCCATTCATATGCTGAACTTTTATATGGAATATTTTAATATTTATGGCATCTCTAAGATAGATATTCTCGTGTACATTATATATGAATAAAGTAAAGATTAGAGAAGATAAGAAATTTGCCTAAAATAACATACTTAATGGTGACAGGGTTGAGGTCTCCCTGTCCTCAAAATCCACATTCTTACTGGTATGCCACAGTTGCTCTGAGGGTTACCTATGTTTGTTCTTAGGTCTTGTGTCCTCCTTTTTGCTAACCAAGTATTTCAAAATTCTATTTAGTTGAGCTTCTTGATTTTAGCCCTGCCTGTTTCAAGCTTTATTTAAGAACAGTAAGGCCAGGGTGTTAATCACAGGGTTCCCAGCATCTTGATATCTCAGCCTGTGTGACATCATATGTTTAAAACTCAGGGCTTTGTGATAGTATTTTACTTTGTTAACTACCTTTATTGACAGAAATGGTAATATTGTACCATTAGGATTTTTTAAAAAGAGAGTCATGTCAAGGTGACCATTTACCAATAATTACTGTGATGTACAGAGAGCCAGTTGTGTGAGGAATCCAGGGCCTGTTGACCATTTAGTTGACAAACACTTGCATATGAGGGTATTCTTTCATTACCAAATTACAGATTTGAATATTCCAAACCATGCATCATCATCCAACCATTGATATCTTAAAATAGAAATCTAGATCTCCCAGCTGCCAGGTTTGGCCAAAAATACTTTTAGAATAATAATGCAGATTCTGGCTGTTAAGTGAGTGTTAACTACCATGGATAGCACATTTCCATTCAGCAGAGTGCTGTTTTCTTGGAGGCGTGGAACAGTGTTCAGTAGATGTCCTCTGGTTTTTTTTGTTTTTTTTTTTCCCCCTTTTGTCAAGTTTCACTGTTCCTCATTGTGTAGCTTATAATTCTGCAGTTCTAGCACTGGGTGTTATGCAACTCAATGAAAGAAATTGGAGAAAAATATTTCAGTGGAGTTTTCCCTTTGGGGCTTATTTTCATTAGAAATGAGTAGTTTGTTGTTCAAATCACAAATATCAAAGTGTTGATTGCCTTGAGGGTATTTACCATTGAAACTGAAAAAAAAAAAAGGATTAAATTCTTTGCTGGGTTGGAAGTAGAAATGATCCCTTGCAGTTAAAGAAAAGCCATCATACATTAAGTGTGTTGCTCTTCCTTTTTTGAGATTAACTGTTTGATCCACGTTATTTCATGGCCAATTTAGATGGAACTTGTATACATACAGACCACAGTATAGGCAGGGCTGAATCCCAGTGGCTAGGGAGGATGAGGCAGGAGGATTGCAAGTTCAGAGCCAGAGCCTCAGCAACATAGCAAGATTCTGTTTCTAAATAAAATATTAAAAAGGGCTGGGGATGTGTCTCAGTAGTTGAATGCCCTGGGCTCAATCCCTGGAAAGGAAGAAAGGAATGGAGTGAGGAAGGGAGGGGAGGAGGGAGGGAGAAAGGAAGAAAAAGAAACCACTGTGCAATTGCTTTTCCTACTTCCTAACTCTTTGAATTTGTCACTGGGGAAAAAAAAGGAAAAGTCTGGAATTCTGTTTTCTGAGCTCTTCAGAGCAGCTGGTCTGATGTAAACAAATAACATCACATATAAATTTGCCTTTCTTCATATTGCACTTTTATTACAGCTGGAGAAGTGCCCAGCAATACTTTGCCAGTGATGTGACAGAGTGCATAGCAATGATTGATTAGAATAGCACTCTCTGTCATTTTCCTCCGCACTATGGTTTTTATTAATTAAGAAATCCACTGTGTATGAATAACTTCACCTGGACAAAAATAGGACTTATGCAGTAATACATTAGTGGTTCAACATTTCTTTCCATGTGATTAAATATTTGAATGTTTTCAATGGATTGCTTTTGAAATGAAATGGATTGATAAAGAAGCAAAAATGTCACATTTACAGTGGAATTAAGCTGTAAATTAAGAGGATTAGCAGTTTTACATAAAATTAATATCATGGTATAAAGAAGTGCTAAAAGCAATTCCTTAAGCTTAACATAATAGTTTAATCTTATTTTTCAATGTCAAACTTTGAACTTTTGGGATTCTAGTGATATTTTCACAAAACAATGATGGGAGTCCAGAATTTGACAATTATGATTTAAAAGTGAACTTTTTAAATGGGATCCCACAATGAGAAGGAAATTAGTTTTGCTGTCAGCACTGATATTTTGGGCAAATATAAGTGAGCCTCACTTTCTATACCTCTATGTTTAGAATAATTATCCCAGTTCCTTTTCAATTCCAAGATTTTAATGAGGCAAACAAAGCAAAATATCAACTAAACAAAACCACCACGTTGGATGTTTCTGTGTGCTATTTAGGTGTGCAGCCTTACTAAATTGAGATCATAGAATGCCATATGATGCCAATTATGGCAATAGAGCAAAAGAACAAAATACTTGATATTCTTTGAGTTATTTCAAACTAAAAGACCATTTGTTTTCTTTCTCCCAGCAAAATTGGTAAATTCTCAGTATTTATCAATATGAAAAACCAAATGACTACACATTGGCATTTTATCTGTGACCCTCTTTGGGAACTCACAGTACAGTGTTTGATACCTCAGAATAATTGCAAACTGAACCTGTAGACTGGTATTCCATTTGGGGCTCAAAAATGTTTAATGAGGTAGCTCATGATCTGTGTTTTAACATACTTATGCACAGATCAATGGCATATACATAACCACATACATATCTGCTTGTGTATCTGTTCATCAAGATATTTGTTTTTATATATACTCAGGACGTCTCCCAATCAGGTTCTTTCACCCCCTTGAGATCAATGACTTTGGGTTTCTGCTCAGAGATGTCATTTCTTTAGGACTTAGTTCAGTACACACTTTCCAAGAGGTAGGATGGAAGGGAATCCAACCTGGTGTCCCCCTTATACCTCCTTCTGACTAATATATCCATTGGCCTTCCTACCCATCTGGACTAATCAGAAAAAAATGGGTCTCATTTGCCATCTGAGTGCTTACAGCCCTCAGGTTGGGTCTCCTGGCAATGTAGCCTGTATTTTCTCCTTTCTCTCAGGTGAAGAAATCCTTTTTCTCCCACTGTCTAAAAAGAACAAAATTCAGTTCTATAAGACTCCTCTCATGCTCCAGTCCAAGATGCCCCTTATTGTATTTTTTTCTTTAGAAAGGAGAATGAGACTAAAAACACCAAGGGACAATGGCCAGACCATATATAAAAAGAGAGCTGTGGCCCAGGAACCTGCCCAGGAAACACATCTGCTGTCTACAACCAACAGCCAAGGGAACCAGCCTGCTCGATGTCAGAATTATAGGAAGCCAGACCACAATCTCTAGTAACAATCAAGGAAGCTGAATAATAACTTCTGTAGTAATCAGCCCCAACTGGCTAGGATTTAATTAATAAATGACAGCTGCCCTGATTTTTGTCCACAGTCCCAACTTAACAACCTGAGCAAACTACATGTGCAATGCACCCTTAAACCATCACATAGGAGGTCCCACTGTTAGGTGTCTCCAGCCTCCTCAGGCCAACAGCTTCTGTGGAGGGCACAACCTTCCCTTTCTGCTAGTACAAAAACTACCCACTCTTCCTGCCTTTGAATCTTTGCCAAAACACAGGTGACTGTGTCTGACTTCTTTGCTGCAGCAAGCTTAGAGTAAATAGCCTTTGCTTTTTCTCATTTGAGTGGTCTTGGTTTATTTCCACAATAAGAAATGTCAGCTGCTTTCTTTGATCTTTATATTCAAGCTTGGAAAAACAAGGAGAGCTGATCAAAATGCATCAGGACCAGATAGAGATTGTTCCTTTAATGCTACTAATTTCCTTAGAGGTTTTATTAAAATTACTGCAAAGAGAATTTTCTGGGAAAGCGTTGTGCTTACTGAAGTGTTTGCTCTGATTCTGTAGCCTCAGCTCCTCACTCAGGGGGATGACCCCACCCTGGGGTACCATTTCTAAAGCAGGATGCATGGCTGCCTCTGTTCTTAGCATGCTGGAGAGGCACATTTTGGCTAGGATTTAAGCAAGCTGATTTTATCTCTGAAAATTAAGATATGTAATTCCTAACATAATTAAGATAAAATAATCTCTCAAAACCAAACTATATAATTTCTAAAATAGTAATGAATTACAAGCATATTCTTAGTCAGTTAAGTACAATTTGGTATTATATTGTATTGAAGTGACATTTTAGTCATTCATTCGCACTTCAATTTTATGCATAAATTTTGCCCACAGTAGTCTTTAATGACGTACCTTCCCTTAACGTAGACTCAGGACCTGTCAAAGTACCTACATATCTCAGGAATTTTCTGTCAACTGCCAGTGTCTATGTGATATTCATTCCGTTTTTCTTACGGCTAATCAAACATAGTTAAGACGTGATCTCGCTTTTATTACTCTCAGCCCTCTGAGTTCTTGTATGATGTTTGCACACACGTTAAAAACCTTTCCCCATAACCATGTTTTATTTTGCTCCTATAAATTTACTTTTGCCCATGTTGATGTAAATTTATTTCTGGTCCTCTTCCATCTGCTGTTTGCTTTCTTAGCTGTAGCTGGTTCTAATTTGAATCTGTTTTTTGTCTTATTAGCTGAATTATGTCTCCCCCAAACTGTTGAAACCCTAACCCCCACCCAGTACCTCAGAATGTAACTGTATTTGGAGACAGGCTTGAAGAGGCAGTTAAGAAGAAGCAGTTTAAAAGAAGCCATTATGATGAGCGCCCTAATCCTACCTGGTGGGAGTCCTTTATAAGAGGAAGTTTGAAATCACAGAGAGGTACCAGGAATGCATGCCCACAGAGAAAAGGCCATGTGAGGACAAAGTGAGAATAAGGCCATCTGTAAGCTCTGGAGAGAGGCTTCAAAAGAAACCAAATTTTCTGGGCTGAGGTTGTGGCTCAGTGGTAGAGCACTCGCCTAGCACGTGCGAGGCCCTGTGTTCGATCCTCAGCATCACATAAAAATAAATAAAGATATTGAGTCCAACTACAACTAAAAAATAAATATTAAAAAAAAAAAAAGAAACCACATTTTCCAGCACCTTGACCATGGACTTCTAGCCTCCCAAATTGTGAGGGCATAAAAGTGCTGTTGTTTAAGCCACTCAGTCTGTGTTGTTTTGTTACTCTTGGTTTAGCCAGTTAATACCATTGGTGGCTTTCATTAGTAGTCCTCCTCTCTTAGCAGTGTGCCACACTTACTGCCTCAACAGAAGTGTCCCTTCATAGAAGAAAATATTTAAAGTTCAGTTAGACCAATTTTGATTGATTAGAACAAAATTAAAGTGACTTTTTGTCAAGCTTGAAGCATTATAATCATTTTATCATCACCTAAGCATCTCATGGAGTTAGGGTATACCAACTAAGAGGTACAAGTAAAGAATATAGCCCAAGAGGCAAAAAGAAATTAGGTTGACAGTAAATCAATACACAGATTAGAGAGTTTGATTCAAAATGTGAAATATGATGCTGAAACTATTTCTTCACTGCTCACTGGTGTGCTCTCTCTCTCTTCTCTCTCTCTCTCTCTCTCTCTCTCTCTCTCTCTCTCTATATA